>NW_027257136.1:0-41698 GCF_029215685.1 Pituophis catenifer annectens
TATTCAGCTACTTTGTATCTCAATAAGAAACGGAAGGACTCTCCCTTTCAGCCCCTTCTCAAGCCTCGGCAGTCGCCCTTTTTAAAGATTCTTTTTTCCTTTTCCTTTTCCTTCTTCAATAATTGTTATAAAATAAGTGAGATACTTGCAATTCGAGGTCACAGGTCCAGCTCAAATCCCTTCAAATGTAACCAGGAGCATTTATTCTGCTATTTTGTAACTTAATAAGAAACGGAAGGACTTTCTCTTTTCAGCTTCCCTGCTCCAGTTTCGGCAATCGCCATTTTAAAAGGTCTTTTTTACTTTGTTGAATATCCTTTGTAAAATAAGTATTAATACTTGCAATTTAGGGTCACAGGTCCAGATCCAGATCTCATCATCTTTAGTTAATCTGTTAAATATCTTAAGAAGCTTGTCTTCGTAGCCTTGTTCTGCAAAAAGGCAGAAGTCTCCCAATGCCCGGAGCGGGCGGCGAGTGCTATAGGGAGCTTCCTCCGCCCGCCCCCAAGAGTAAAAAAAAAAACCCCTGGGGGCTACGGAGAGCTCTACCTACACTCACCTGCTCTATCCCACATTTCCTCCTGGAAATGGGGTTTTTCGAGCCGCCTTTGCGCTGTACAGGCGGCTCTTTACAGGCGAAGGGGCTGGCGGTCCCAAGAGACCGTCTGGTGGCTACGAAGAGCAAACCGGAAGCCACTTTCTAATATATCTTGAGCAATCTAAGTACACATATAAATAATTAATTATGCAATCTCAATATTCAATATTTTAAGTTATAAAAAGCTAATCAAAATTAAGAATCAATAATTGAAAGAAGAAAGAAGGAGAAGAAAGGGAAAAATCCAATTATAGAATATAAAAGATTATAGCGTATATAAATTCCTTAATAAAAAATCTAAAAAGTACTTAATAAATTTTAAATAAGTTCACAATTAATTTAGATTATCTAAAATGGAATATGTAATATATATAATATTAATATAGATATATACTTATAGATATATAAATTTTCTAATGTTTTTTTTCTTGTTGTTGTTATTTGCCCAACTCGTTGATTAATTAATTAATTAATTAATTAATTGATTAATTAATTGATTAGTTGATTAATTGCTCAATAACTTCTCTCAGTCATAAAAGAGCAGAAGGGAAAAGCAACCAAAAAATATAAAAAAATTCTTTTACAATGATGCAGCAGGCACGCTTTGCTGTATGATCTGCTTCGCGTTGCTCTTAAGTTCAATCACTCTCCATTTGCATTGTCATTCAGATTTCATCAGCCACGTTATCTTCCCCAAGTGCTCCTCAGTCTCTCAGCTCGAGACAATCTTATTGTTAGTCCTGACAGCTACCGCACTTCCAAAATCCAGTTCCTTTATTCAATTAGTCTATTCCACACTCTTAACTTTCCAAAGTTTGTTTGCTCGAAACAAAGTATCAATCCAATCCACTGAAGGCTCTGTCTCCCTTTCTAAAAGTATCCTCAGTCTCACCAGCACGTCTGCGATTTCATCTCCCACCAATCTCCTCCAACCTCACAATCGCCGCCAATTCCTTCCAGGATCCTTCTTATCAGACGCAGCCAGCACAATCCAATTGAACTCACTCCGAGCGTGTTTAAGGGAGAGTAGTACGAATGATCATAGGCACCAACTTCACCGAAATCTTCTTGCTTCCTGTCTTTTGTTGGCTATCACAGCTTCAAGTCTGCCATTTAAAGCAGACGCGCCGCGTTAGTTTGACAGCGGTAGTCGGTCCAGCAGAGAGTGCTTGCTCCTCACCGCTCTGCCTGCTGACACCCCGCTATTGTCCGCGGAGCTCTCCAAGCTCCCACGCCTCGAAGGGACCCCAAAACGCAACAAAAAAGTGGCACTGCAAGCAGCGATCGCTGTCACAGCGCCATTTCGCTGGGATTCACCAACCGGAAGTTCCCTGGGAGGCAAATTAGGAATAATACAAGGATGATAATAGACATATTGGAATACTATGAGGAACACCCGAACAAAGAAATGGCATTGGTCTTTGTCGACGCCCAAAAGGCATTTGACAATCTTAATTGGCAATTTATGAAACAACAAATTATCCAAATGGAATTCGGATCAAATTTTGTCAATACGATATCCACAATCTATCAAAAACAAAAGGCTAATATATTACTGAATGGAGAACTAACTAAGACTTTTCAAATTAGAAAAGGGGTCCGACAAGGGTGCCCTCTATCCCCACTTCTATTTATCTTAGCACTAGAAGTATTCTTGAGAAAGATTAGGAACAATAATGAAATAAAGGGTCTGACAATCAGAAAAGAGATATATAAGACACAGGCATTTGCAGATGATGTGGTATTAATCATGGAAGAACCATTAGAATCAGGCACTAAAATTCTGGAAGAATTGGGCAATTACGGGGAGGTAGCAGGCCTTAAATTAAATAAATCCAAAACTAAATTATTAACAAAAAATATGACGGAGGCAAGGAAAAAAGTACTGGAAGAATCAATGGAGATCCAAATCGCCAAGAAGGTAAAATACCTGGGGGTCTGGATTTCATCAAGGTGCTCGGCCCTCAGAGAGGATAATTATTTACCATTGATTAGAAATATTAAACAGGATCTGGAAAAGTGGGGAAGACTACAGATATCATTATTAGGCAGAATCGCGGCAATAAAAATGAGCATATTACCCAAGTTATTGTATCTATTCCGAACGGTCCCTGTTAAATTAGATAAAAAATTCTTTCTGGAGCTCAATAGCATCATCAGGAAATTTATTTGGGAGGGAAAGAAACCAAGGATAGCAATTAGGAATTTACAGGACAAGAAGGAAAGAGGGGGTTTCGGATTACCTAAATGGGAGTTATATCAAAAAGCTGCAAACCTAGTATGGCTGAAAGAATGGGCAACCCTAAGAAATAAAAGACTGTTAACTCTAGAAGGGTATGATCTCCAGAAGGGTTGGCATGCATATCTCTGGGATACTGGGAAGAAGATAAAAACTTACTTCCATAGACATAAAATAAGGGAGATCTTGATACAAATATGGGGAGAGATGAGACAGAAGCACTATAGGAAAATTCCGAGATGGCTTTCCACCATGGAGGCTATAATATATCCAAATGTATTAGAAATGGGTAAAACGTTCAGATACAATGAATTATTAGATGGGGGAGGGAACCTTAAAACAAGGGAAGAATTGATGGAACAAGGTATTTCTATAGACTGGTGGCCATATAACCAAATTAAATCCAGATATAAAAAAGATAAGGAGGAATTTGGCATTGAAATGAGCATAAATGGATTTGATAAGATATGGATGGGTACGGACGACAAAATTTTAGCTAAATTATATAATTACTTATTGGAGTACGATATGGCAGAGGAAGTAGTTAAAGAACCGATGTTAGCATGGGCCAAAAATATAGGACAGAATATAAATTTGAACGAATGGGATTCAATATGGAATAATAACCTTAAAATGACAAAGGCGACGGCTTATAAGGAAAACCAATACAAGCTGTTTTATAGATGGCATATGGCCCCAGCCAGGATAGCGAAGATCTACCCCAATTCGAGCCCTAAATGTTGGAAATGTGACCATCAGCAGGGTACTTTTTATCATTGCTGGTGGACATGTAATCAGGCACAAAAATTCTGGAGGATGATATGGGTGTGGATTAGAGAAATAATAAAAGAAAATTTTGATTTTGACCCAAAAGCTTTTCTCCTGGGAATTTTGAAAACTGAATATGCAAAAAAGAAAAAGTATTTAATTATACATATTCTGACAGCCGCTAGAATTTCCTTTGCCCAGTATTGGAAAGAAAAACAAATACCACCTCAAGAACATGTTATTGGAAAAATATTGGAGTGCGCCGAAATGAACAAATTGACTTCAGAAATTAATGACAGAGAAGATTCAGAATTTTATAGCGTGTGGGACATGTGGTACGAATGGATGGGGGAAAGAAATAAAGAAGGTAATAGAGATTAAATTTTAACTAATTAACAAAATCTATATGAATAGTATTAGATTTAGTCTTAGGGAGTTGAGCACTATTATTTTTAAGTGTTTGAAATTAAATCTAGCTTCAAGAAACAATATCAACAAAAGACAAGCAATAATGTATGTAGATGTATATATGTATATAACTGCACCAATGAACCGAAAATGTACCGATTGTATCACTATATGTTATAATAAAATCAAATTAAAAAAAAAAAAAGGAAGTTAGCACCCACCCCTTTCCTGGAAGAGTGAAATATTTTAGGAAATATGAAAAAGGCAGAATATTATATTTCCCTGGATGAGAAATATGAGAAGCATATTTTACAGACAAAGCAGCTCCCACCTTCCTGCCCCCACCCTTTGTCAATGGGCCATTAAGGCCCGGGCCAGTCTATTCTACATAACAAAGATCTACCTCCTTCAGGCAGAGCCATAGTAGGAATTGCCAAAGATAGGATTAGCTCTCTACACAATAGCAACAGAAACTCACCACATGTGACCTGGGAAGCACATGTGACCATCAGCCAGCAAGGCCCCCACCCCCTGGGAGTCTGACAACCAATCAGGATACTCTTTCGGGGCCCCAAGAAATGCAGAGCCAGAGAGAGCATAAAAACCCGAGGATTTACTGTATCTGCTCTTTTCTGTTCAGGAACTCAAGCCATGTGATCCTGTCCACCATTAAACCATCTTTCCAAGCAGTCTCCATGTTTCCAGTGTCTTTTTCCCCACTTGGAGCAGAACCTAGAAGGATGTTTCTTCCAACAGTGGCACATTTCCAAGTGTTTGTGCACATTGAACCTTTTGTCCCTGCAACACATAAAGATTATCCTCTTTTATGCCCTGTGCACATACGTTCCCATTTTGCTTTATGAGACACCTCCCATTTGCAAATGCGGTCTCAAATCCTTGCTTGTTTAAACTAGAGACACTCAGCAAATTATGCTCCATTTCAGGCACACATAATATATTATTTATTATTTATTTATTTTTATTTATTTGATTTGTATACCGCCCTACTCCCGAAGGACTCAGGGCGGTGAACAGCCAACAATAAAATACATAAATACACAAAATTTAAAAACCCAATAAAATCAAAATTAAACTTTTTGGCCCAGACAAATTAAAATACCCCAATAATTTAAAAACAGATTAAAATTTACATATTTAAAAAAGGAAGAGATCAGGCCAAGCCCGCTTGATGGAATAAAAAGGTCTTCACAGCACGGCGGAAGGAGCACAGATCCGGGATCCTCCGTATCTCCGGGGGGAGCTCATTCCAGATGGTAGGTGCCCCCACAGAGAAGGCTCTCCCCCTAGGGGCCGCCAGTCGACACTGTTTGGCTGACGGCACCCGGAGGAGTCCCTCTCTATGAGAGCGTACTGGCCGGTGGGAGGCTATTGGTGGTAGTAGGCGGTCCCGTAAATAACCAGGCCCTAAGCCATGGAGCGCTTTAAAGGTGGTAACCAAAACCTTGAAGCGCACCCGGAAGACCACCGGGAGCCAGTGCAGCTCGCGCAGGAGAGGTGTTACATGGGAGCGCCATGTCGCTCCCATTACCACCCGCGCGGCCGCACTCTGCACCAGTTGGAGCCTCCGGGTGCTCCTCAAGGGGAGCCCCATGTAGAGAGCATTACAATAGTCCAGGCGGGAGGTGACGAGGGCATGAGTGACCGTGCGTAACGAGTCCCGATCCAGAAAGGGACGCAACTGGCGAATCAGGCGGACCTGATAAAAAATCCTCCCGGTCACGGCCGTCAAGTGCTCTTCTAAAGACAGCCGTGAATCCAGGAGGACGCCCAAGTTGCGAGCCCTCTCCGTGGGGGCCAATGATTCGCCCCCAATAGTCAGTGATGGCGTCAACTGGCTATATCGGGACGTCGGAAACCACAGCCACTCGGTCTTGGATGGGTTGAGCCTGAGCCTGTTCCTCCCCATCCAGATCCGTACGGCCTCCAGGCACCGGTACATCACTTCAAGGGCATCGTTGGGGTGATCCGGGGTGGAGATGTACAGCTGGGTGTCATCAGCGTACTGATGGTACTCCACCCCGAAACCACGGATGATCTCGCCCAGCGGCTTCACATAAATGTTGAACAGGAGAGGTGAGAGGACCGACCCTTGCGGCACCCCACATATGAGGGGCCTCGGGGTCGACCTCTGTTTAATATATCATTAAACCTTGTTTCCAAATATGGAATTTGCACACTGCCTCTTCCAATGACTTTAGCCTTCTGGCCATTTGCCAAGGCTACTGCATCTCCAGCAGCTGAATCCATTCTGTAAAACAATTTAGAATTATTAACAATTGTTTGACTTGCCCCACTGTCTATGAACCATTTGTCTCTGCTATTGCAATAGCTAACTTTTGCAACAGAAATTTTCTTCCTTGCAAACAGCTTCTGTCTCGCAAATAATCCTTTAAATATGTTTTTTCACCCCAAAGGAAACACCTCCGTTGTTGCTGTTCTTTCTGCTTAGAAAGTCTTTGCTGGGCTGTAATCTGATATCTTCTGCTGCTACTTATCTCTTTGGAGACATCCAGTCTGTGGAATTTTCCACTCTTCTCTCTCTTCTCCTTGGGCCCCCACCTCAGGAATTCCTCCTCGTGGCTCTTTCTATAATGGCATTTGTTCTCCTCAGCAATCAAACAAGCTTTTAAAGCCTCCAAACGCAACTCCTGCTCTGGTTTGCATTCAAAAACTGCAGAAACAATGTCCCAAGTTTCATCAAGTCTGTTTAACACTAACTGTCAGGGTTCCAAGTAACACCCCCAACGAAATCAAACTCCGAGGCTTGAAGTTCCTCAAAGCTAACTTTTATTAGAGATGTCATATTGGCACATCTGGGAAAATCTGAATCTGAGAGCTTCCGGGTTTTCCAAACCCAAAAGAAAGTTCAAGACCTTGCCCCTCTCCCATATGTCCACCACACATCCAATCAGGCACCTTCCGAAACAGAAGATACCTCCTCATTCTTCTCAGGCCAGCTGCAGGACACCTTGGCCTTGACTTTCTATAAAGAATTTTGCTTTGACTACATATCTTCTTCCCTCTAGGTAATCCCCCCTCCCAATTTCTCACAGTAGGATTTGTGGCAGGCCTGGAGCCTGAAGGCACAAAGGTAGAAAGATGGCTTCCAGGTCTGACAGGCTGCCCCCCCTCAGAAAAGGCATGTGTCCTGGAAAAGAATAATACAGGGGTGTTAATCATATCCCTAACCACCCCTCCCCCCCCAGGGGGACCCTTTGGCTTATCAGGGTACTTGTCATGGAATTGTTTGACTAGCCTATCTGCTGTTACATTCCAACTTTTGACCCAGGTAGCTTCAGACAAAGGGTACCCTTTCCAGTGTACTAAGTATTGTACTTGACCCCTATATAGCCTAGAATCTAATATTTTCTTGACTTCATAATGGGTCTCTCCTTGTACTACTATAGGAGGAGGAGGTGGTTGGGTTTGAGGTCTTATGTTGGACCCAACTGAGGGTTTCAGCAAGCTACAATGAAAGACAGGGTGTATTTTCCCTAGAATGCGAGGGAGGCTAAGCTGAACTGTCACTGGGTTAATTATTTTTACTCTTGGGAAAGGACCTAGGAACTTGGGTCCCAATTTCTTGCTAGGCAGCCTTAACCGTATGTATTTGGTAGATAGAAAAACTTTATCCCCCACCCGGAAGGGGGGTTGGAGCAAACGGTGCTTGTCTGCCTGTTTTTTATATTCCTCTGCCATTTCTGACAGCGCTTTCATAGTATTTTCCCATCCTTTCTTTAGTGAATCCATCTACTCTGTTAAAGAAATGGATGAAGGGGGCTCTCTCAGAAGCTCAGGCATGGGGACAAAATCCATGCCACTGGTGACCTGGAAAGGGGTCAGTCCAATGCTACTGTGCACTGCATTGTTGTAAGACACCTCTGTAAATGGTAACAGGTCTGGCCAGTTCTCTTGGTAATCCACGTAGCATCTGAGGTATTGTGTCAGCCTCACTTCGCCGGGGCTGTCATTCTGGCAGGGACAGAGGCTACCATTTCGGCGGGGACAGAGACTTCACCGGGGCTGTCATTCCGGCAGGGATGGAGGCTACCATTCTGGCAGGGATGGAGACAAACAGATCATGCTGCTCCACATTCCAGCCCAGGAAATCTTGCCTTAACGCCGCCTGCTTCCTCCTGAATTTGGCTGGTGGGACCCTCTTCTGACCATTGTTCCCAGAGTCTCTGTTTCCTCCAGCACCGCTGGATGCATTGCCGCCCCTCAGCTGAGAGGCGGATGGGACCATGCCTGCGTGGATGCCATGCCAGCTACAATAGCCAGCATTAATGGCGGCTTACTGAACCCAATGGCCCTGGACTAATTGCAACTGATTACTGGCCCGGGGAAGCAGCTGGAACCCTCCAATCGGAGCTAGGGTTTGGAGTGGAGTTATGGGGTGGAGTAGCGGGGTGGGGTGCACTGGGTTTTAAATATTTCACTGAAACTGCACTGGGTGATTGTTGGAGCGTGCCAAATCGCGGAAAGTAAAACTTTACTACAACCTCCACCCTGTTGTCTGGTGTTTCCTTTCCCATCCTGATTCGGAACCTGACAGGTTGTCAGCTCTATCCTTTGTTGTTTTCTGTGAAAGCATGGCAGAGGGAACGCAGCCGGAGTTGGAGGCTGCGGACGAGTCCAAGGAGCCAGCAGAGCTAGCCACCCCTACCGAGATGACATCTCTTTCCCTGGGCCTGGTTGTGAGGCCGAAGGATAGGGCAGCACTGACTATGATGGAACAGGAGGCTCGTGAGACAGCTGAGAAGCCCCTTCCATTGCCAGGACAAAGGGGGGTGGGGGGTAGGAGAAGACTGGTGGTCAGGGGCTTTAGGACCAGGAGAGTTTGGCAATCGCCATCATGCTCCTCTGGTGCTCACACCTTCCAGGAATCATTTCACACAGTGGAGAGAAAGTCGTATCTCAGAAGATGAATGGAGCTACTCCACTGCGCTAGGAAGTCAAACTTTAGACGTCTTAAGGGAGATGTTTGGCCTGGCAGGGTTTCAGGCACCGGGGACTGGGATGGGTTTGCAGAGAGCTGTAGAACCCCCACCAGTTCATGGGCCTGGGGCCTCCTCCCTCCACTTACCGGCAGGTAGAATAGATCAGGGATACAATGCATCAAGAAACAGGCCAACGGCCCATAGACCACCGGCAGATTCTGCAGCCAATCAGTGAGTTCCATATGCTGATCCATGTACTACTAGACCTCTGGGGCAAGAGTACCGGACCCCGATCCAATCCTGGCCAGTAGGAGGTCCTGGGCAGGGGCCACTAGGAAGGTGGGACCCACCTACTGTGAAAGCTTCCTTCGATGGCAGTGCTGAGAAGATGGCCTTGTTGATGGGACAGTTGATAGACCACTTGGACAGGTACGCACATCTATACACCTCCCAATGGGCCATGGTGATGGCTGTGGCGGGAGTCATGGAAGGCGAGGCGGCCGAATGGGTTGCTGGACTGTACCGTGAACATGCTGGGGAGCTGGGGAAAATAGACTTATTCCTCTCTTCGTTGCAAGAGCATTTTGAGGATAACACCAGTATACAACAAGTGGAAGGGGATCTGTTGGCAGCCCGGCAACGTGGCAGGCCAGTGGTCGAACATGTACAGGAGTTCCAGCGGTTGGCGGGGAATGTGAGAGGCTGGCCGGAGAGGTTGTTGGTACACCAATTTAAGGTCGAATTAGATCGGGGGACCGGAAGTTGGCACCGCAGCGAGACGCGCGGGGTTTCTAGGGCTGTTGAAACTCCAACGAGAAACTCCGCTGCTGGACAACTGGAAATTCCACTCCAACTCTGCAGCCACCAAACGCATTCTGAAAAGAACAGAACTAGCCCTAATCAGAAATGAACTCCACAGAAAAAGATTCCTCCTAGACCGAATCAACAAGGATCTCCTCACACTTCACCTCAAACTCAGCAACAAGATCCACCCCGCACTTTGGGACAAATCCAAACAACTTGCCGTCTGGAGAGCCGAAACACAGACCACCCTCAAGACAGACACACACACCAACAAACTCCGAAGACTACAAGAACGCCAGAAACAATCCCCTCCACCCTCACAGCCACACATGAAACAAACAGTGCATAACATCTCAGATAGGATCCTCACCAAAGCCGAAACCAATGTCCTTTCCAAAGGATTCAACTTTGCAGTCGCTCCCAAAAGCATCCCCACTGAAACCATTATATGCGGAGTTGAAACCAGCCTGACCAAAATCAACCCCGACGACGCAAACAGAATCAGACTCGAAATCACCAACATCCTCTGCACCAGCAAACCACCCAAAAGTAACTTACCCAAAGAGGAACAGACAGCACTACTTAACCTGAAAGAAGACACCAGCATAATAATCCTACCAGCAGACAAGGGCAATGCCACGGTGGTTATGAACACATCTGACTACCAAACCAAATTAACCAACCTACTCCAAGACTCCATATACAAACCCCTAAACACAGACCCCACCACCTACCTGGAAAAAACCACCAGATCCAAAATAAAAGCCTCCCCCATCAGCGAAGAGATTCAGCAAAGAATCATTCCCAGAGAGAAATCATCCAGATGCCCTAAGCTTTATGGTCTCCCCAAGATACACAAAGAAGGAACCCCACTTAGACCCATAGTCAGCTCCATAGGCTCACCTCTACAAAACCTAGCCAAATTTCTCGCCAAACAACTACAGCCCTATGCAGAATCCATCACCTCATACGTAAAAAACTCATTCCAGTTCATAGACATCATAAAGCAACAAAACTTACAGCCCAGTGACCTACTCGTGAGCTTCGATGTCATATCCCTCTTCACCCAAGTACCAATCAAAGAAGCCTTGACAGTTATCCAAAACAAATATAACCCCCCCCAAGCACATCTTAGATCTGACCAACCACTGCCTATCCAACACATACTTCATCTATAATGGACAGAAATACAAACAAACAGAAGGAGCACCCATGGGATCACCCTTCTCACCTGTCATTGCCAACCTCTATATGGAATACTTTGAAACCCAAGCTCTAGAAAAATCTGATCACAAACCCAAACTCTGGCTCAGATATGTGGACGACACCTTCATAATCTGGCCACATGGGAAAGAAAAACTGGACAACTTCCTCACACACCTCAACAGCCTACACCCCAAAATACAGTTCACCATGGAAACAGAAGCGAACAACCAACTTCCCTTCCTGGACGTCTTAGTCTACAGAAAATCCAATGGCTCCCTAGGACACACTATCTATCAGAAGAAAACACACACAAACCGCTATCTGCACGCACTCTCACACCACCACCCTGCCCAGATCAACTCTGTAGCCAAGACACTCATTTCCAGAACAAAACGCTTAGCTGACGAACAACACCTAAAAACCGAACTACACACTCTCACTAACGTACTAACATCCAATGGATTCCAAAGAAATAAGATCACCAACCTAATCCAAAAAGAAACCCCCACTAAAATCCAAGACAGAGAACAAGAAAACGGCAAAGCCCTCCTCCCATACATAAAAGGCACCACAGACAGAATAAGCAAAATCCTCCACAAACATAACATCAAGACAGCATTCTGCACAAACCGAAAAATATCCACCATCCTAAGGAACCCCAAAGACAAAATTGAGTTAGAAAATCAAGGAGTATATGAAATCCCATGCACCGCCTGCCCCACCACATACATTGGACAAACCAACAGACGAATAAGTGCACGCATAGAAGAACACAAGAACTCAGTCAGAAAAGAGGAACCAACTTCTTCCCTGGTCCAACACCTTAAAGCCACAGGACATGATATTGACTTTAAAAAGACCAGAACTATCACCAAAACTGAACACTTTAACAACAGAATAATCAGAGAAGCCATCGAGATAGAAAAACGCCCACACAGCTGCGATCTCACATTGCTCCTGGAAGCACGAAGCCGAGAACACCAGCCTGAAGATGACGAATGAGACTTCGTCGAAACGTCGCCAAGACACTTCCAATTTTACGTGGGAGAAGACCCGAATAACCAAAGACCTACATATATATATATATATATATATATATATATATATATATATATATATATATATATATATATATATTCTTTTTCCCTCCTTTTGGATTAGGGTCTTTGGAAGAACCTGAAGAATTGGATTATTTTTTTTCCTTTTTATTATTTGTTTCCTCTTTTCTCTTTCCCCCCCTTTTCTACCCTAGTTTTTTCTATTTTTTTTTCCTGCCCTATTGTTTAGTGGGACCCCTTAAATATTACTTGAATTCAAAGTGAATTTAGCCAACTCCAAAATGAGCAAGAAAGTAGCGACGGTGGGAGCTGCAGCGACTACACCATCTTCATCACCATCTGGAGGCCAACGCTCCATTCAGACAATGTTACAGCAAGAGAAAGAGAAAGAGACGACACAAATGATTCTACAAATACTTCAAAGAATGGAAAAACAACAACAAAGGATGGAGCAACAGTTACTTAAAACTGATGAAAAGGTGGTTAGCATACAACAAACAATGATGAAATATGAAGAAAGACTGGTTAAATTGGAGGAAAAAGATGGCCAAAAAGAAGAAAAAATGAAGGAAATTGAGAACAGACTCGGAAAGGTCGAACAAGGAACATCTGGCTTAATTGGATGGGAAATGGACAAAGCAGAATTCTACTTAAGATTTCAAAATGTTGCAGAAGAAAAAGGGGAGGATCTTGCTGAGATTATGAATACAATCTTAGCTGAGGCCTTAGAAGTAACTAAAGAGAAGATGATGGAAGGAATTGATGAAATTTATCGAGTTTACACTGGATACGCAATGTGCAATAAGCTTCCAAGAGAAGTACATATAAGATTTACTAAGACATCAATTAAGACACAGATTCTACAGGCTGCTCGTGACAAGGCTTTGGAATACAAAGGGAAGGAAGTTACAGTTTTGAGACAAATTCCAAGGAAAGTGAGAGAGATAAGAAGGAAATATCAATTCTTGACTAAAGTTTTGTTGCAAAAAGGGATTAACTACAGATGGCTGTTCCCAGAGGAAGTAGGCTTAACATGGAACTCTCAAAGATACAGACTGAATACAATTGATAAGGCAAGAGCTTTCTACGAGGAAGCTCTTTTTTTTTTTTTTAATTTGATTTTTATTATAACATATAGTGATACATCCGGTACATTTTCGGTTCATTGGTGCAATTATATACATATATACATCTACATGCATTATTACTTGTCTTTTATTTGATATTGTTTCTTAAAGCTAGATTTAATTTCAAAACACTTAAAGATAATAGTGCTCAAATCTCTAAGACTAAATGTAATACTATTCATATGGATTTTGTTAATTAATTAATATTTAATCTCTATTTCTTTCTTTATTTCTTTTCCCCATCCATTCGTACCACATGTCCCACACGCTATAAAATTCCAAATCTTCTCTGTCATTAATTTCTGAAGTCAATTTGTTCATTTTGGCGCACTCCAATATTTTTCCAATAACATGTTCTTGAGGTGGTATTTGTTTTTCTTTCCAATACTGGGCAAAGGAAATTCTAGCGGCTGTCAGAATATGTATAATTAAATACTTTTTCTTTTTTGCATATTCAGTTTTCAAAATTCCCAGGAGAAAGGCTTTTGGTTCGAAATCAAAATTTTCTTTTATTATTTCTCTAATCCACATCCATATCATCCTCCAGAATTTTTGTGCCTGATTACATGTCCACCAGCAATGATAGAAAGTACCCTGCTGATGGTCACATTTCCAACATTTAGGGCTCGAATTGGGGTAGATCTTCGCTATCCTAGCTGGGGCCATATGCCATCTATAAAACAGCTTGTATTGTATTTCCTTGTAAGCCGTCGCCTTTGTCATTTTAAGATTATTATTCCATATTGAATCCCATTCGTTCAGATTTATATTCTGTCCTATATTTTTGGCCCATGCTAACATCAGTTCTTTAACTACTTCCTCTGCCATATCGTACTCCAATAAGTAATTATATAATTTAGCTAGAATTTTGTCATCTGTACCCATCCATATCTTGTCAAATCCATTTATGCTCGTTTCAATGCCAAATTCCTCCTTATCTTTTTTATATCTAGATTTAATTTGGTTATATGGCCACCAGTCTATAGAAATACCTTGTTCCATCAATTCTTCCCTTGTTTTAAGATTCCCTCCCCCATCTAATAATTCATTGTATCTGACTGTTTTACCCATTTCTAATACATTTGGATATATTATAGCCTCCATGGTGGAAAGCCATCTCGGAATTTTCCTATAGTGCTTCTGTCTCATCTCTCCCCATATTTGTATCAAGATCTCCCTTATTTTATGCCTATGGAAATAAGTTTTTATCTTCTTCCCAGTATCCCAGAGATATGCATGCCAACCCTTCTGGAGATCATACCCTTCTAAAGTTAACAGTCTCTACGAGGAAGCTCTTAAAGAGACGGATGCTGATATGGAAGTTGAAGCCCAAGCAATGCTAGCCCCAATAAAACCTGTGGAAGAGGAATTGATAACGCTGGAAGAAACAGAAGGAGCTGTGGACGGAGTCATAGAATACAAAGAGCAACGTGAAGCCAGAACAACTAGAGCAACAAAACCTAATTATAAAGTATGAATATGGATGAAAGGAAATTAATCTCAACAAATATAAATGGACTTAATTCGGCCAACAAAAGAAGAACAGTATTTCATAAATTAGAAAAATTAAAATTTGATATAATTTGTTTACAGGAAGTGCATATTAAAAAGCAACACGAACAATTACTGATTCAACCAAAACTTGGAAAAACTTTTTTATCATTGGCACAAAGTAAAAAAAGAGGTATTGCTCTGTATATTAGAAATACACTTCCGGCTGAACAGAAGTATGCTGATCCAGAAGGCAGAATTTTGATGGTGGAATTAATTGATAATAATACAAAATTACTCTTAGTAGCAATATATGGCCCTAATAATAATCAGAGTGATTTTTACAGGAAATTACATAACGAGATAATTGAAATGGAGTATGAAAATGTCTGCATGATGGGGGATTTTAATGGTATTGTAGATGAAAAACTGGACTATAAAACAAGTAGAACAACAAGATACAGTAGAAAGATATTGTCGAGGACTTTCTTTAAAATGACAGAGGAAATAAACTTGAAAGACATTTGGAGGGAGAGAAATGGGAAAAATAGACAATACACTTTCTACTCTGACAGACATTTATCTTGGTCCAGACTGGACATGATATGGGCAACAATGGAATTGACTTTAAATATTGAACAAGTGAATATAGATACTAATACATGGGCGGATCACAATCCAGTGATTGCTATTTGGAAAGGGTGAAAAGGCAGATCTAGATGGACATTGAACAATACAATATTAAAAGAGAAAGATTTTACACAGAAAATGAAATGAGAATTGGACTTTTTTTTCAAGGAGAATAAGAAAGAAACATTGATACAAAACCATTGGGATACAATGAAAGCCTTTGCCAGAGGATTAATCATTGATTATACATGGAAAAGAAATGTGAAGAAAAGACAAACCCTTAAAGCTTTGAGAGATGATCATAAAAGACTTGAAAAAGAACTCCAGAAAGATCCATATAAGAAAGATGTAAAAATTAAAATGAATACTATAAAGTACAAAATGGATCTACTGGAGAAGGAAGAATTAGTGCAAAAAATAAGAATTGCTAAACAGAATTATTTTGAAAATGCAAATAAACCTGGCAGATGGTTAGCTTATAAATTGAAAAAAGAAAGAGAATCAAGGAAAATAACGCAATTAATTGATCATCAAGGACAAAGTAGATTTGGAAACAAAGAGATGGGGGAAATAATACAGGAATATTATACACAACTATACAAGAAAGATGAGATAGAAGAGGATAAAGTGGCAAGGTATTTACAAAAAGCTAAATTACCAAAAATTCCCAAAGCGGTTGAGGAGTTATTGGATGGTAATATAACGATGATGGAGCTAACAGAGGCAATTAAGAAACAAAAGAATGGAAAGGCACCAGGCCCAGATGGACTGCCAGCCAAATATTATAGAACTCTACAAGATTCACTATTGATCCCAATGCTGGAGGTTATGAATGAAGTAATGATAAAAAAAGAAATACCCAAGACATGGACTGAGGCATACATTACTTTGATTCATAAGGAAGAGACAGACCCACAACAAATCAAAAACTATAGGCCGATATCCCTGCTAAACGCAGATTATAAAATCTTTGCTATGATATTGGCAGAAAGATTTAAGAGATACTTGAATAATTTTATACACTCCGATCAAAATGGATTCTTACCTAAAAGACAAATCCGAGACAATATAAGAATAATCTTGGACACTTTAGAATATTACGAAGCGCAACCATGAAAAGCAGATGGCCTTGATATTCTTAGATGCACAAAAAGCCTTCGACAATGTCAATTGGCGGTTTATGATGTTACAGATGGAGGAGATTTATTTTATTTTATTTTATTTTATTTTATTATTTTATTTTATTTTATTTTATTTTATTTTATTTTATTTTATTTTATTTTATTTTATTTTATTTTATTTTATTTTATTTTATTTTATTATTATTTTATTTTATTTTATTTTATTTTATTTTATTTTATTTTATTTTATTTTATTTTATTTTATTTTATTTTATTTTATTTTATTTTATTTCTATACCGCCCTACTCCCGAAGGACTCAGGGCGGTGCACAGCCAAACAATAAAACACATACATACAAAATTTAAAAGTAGAATAAAATCAAATTAAATAATTTTGGCCCCAACAAATTTAAAACCCCAAACTTTTAAAACCAATTTAAAATTGAATGTATAAAATACTAAAAGATATTTAAAAATTAAAAATCTTTTATAAAAGAGGGAGAAAATTAGGCCAGGCCCGCCTGGTGAAATAGTAAGGTCTTTAAAGCGCGGCGGAAGGTGCGCAGATCCGGGATCCTCCGTATCTCTGGGGGGAGCTCGTTCCAGATAGTAGGTGCCCCCACAGAGAAGGCTCTCCCCCTGGGGGCCGCCAGTCGGCATTGTTTGGCTGACGGCACCCGGAGGAGCCCCTCTCTATGGGAGCGAACCGGCCGGTGGGAGGCTATTGGTGGTAGTAGGCGGTCCCGCAAGTACCCAGGTCCTAAGCCATGGAGCGCTTTAAAGGTGGTAACCAAAACCTTGAAGTGCACCCGGAAGACCACCGGGAGCCAGTGCAGCTCGCGCAGGAGGGGTGTTACATGGGAACGCCATGTCGCTCCCATTACCACCCGCGCAGCCGCACTCTGCGCCAGTTGGAGCCTCCGGGTGCTCCTCAAGGGGAGCCCCATGTAGAGAGCGTTGCAATAGTCCAGGCGGGAGGTGACAAGGACATGAGTGACCGTGCGTAACGAGTCCCGATCCAGAAAGGGACGCAACTGGCGAATCAGGCGAACCTGATGAAAAATCCTCCCGGTCACGGCTGTCAAGTGCTCGTCTAAAGACAGCCGTGAATCCAGGAGGACGCCCAAGTTGCGAGCCCTCTCCGTGGGGGCCAATGATTCGCCCCCAATAGTCAGTGATGGCGTCAACTGACTATATCGGGATGTCGGAAACCACAGCCACTCGGTCTTGGATGGGTTGAGCTTGAGCCTGTTCCTCCCCATCCAGATCCGTATGGCCTCCAGGCACCGGGACATCATTTCAAGGGCATCGTTGGGGTGATCCGGGGTGGAGATGTACAGCTGGGTGTTGTCAGCGTACTGATGGTACTCCACCCCGAAACCACGGATGATCTCGCCCAGCGGCTTCACATAAATGTTGAACAGGAGGGGCGAGAGGACCGACCCTTGCGGCACCCCGCATATGAGGGGCCTCGGGGTCGACCTCTGTCCCCCTGTCAACACAGACTGCGACCGGTCAGAGAGAAAGGAGGAGAACCACCGCAACACAGTGCCTCCCACCCCTAACTCTTCCAACCGGTGCAGCATGATACCATGGTCGATGGTATCAAAAGCCGCTGAGAGATCTAACAGGACCAGGACAGAGGAGCACCCCCTGTCCCGAGCCCTCCAGAGATCATCAATCAACATGACCAATGCCATTTCCATGCTGTACCTGGGCCTGAAGCCCGACTGGAACGGATCCAGATACGTCGTTTCATCCAGGTGCTGGGGGAGCTGTTGCGCGACCACACTCTCAACAACCTTCGCCACAAAGCGAAGGTTGGAGACCGGACGATAATTTACCAACATTGCCGGGTCCAGGGAAGGCTTCTTGAAGAGAGGCCTCACCACCGCCTCTTTCAAGGCAGCAGGAAAGTCACCCTCACCCAGCGAAGCGTTTATAATCCCCTGGAGCCAGCCTCATGTCACTTCCCGGGAAGCCAGTACTAACCAGGAATCATTCTGCTTTATAAACTGATCTTGTTGGATCATCACGTTGAAATCAGATGCCGCTTCTCTCATATTTGTAGATAATCCAGCTGGAGTATCAAGAGAATCCAAAGACAGTTTGTCTACCGCAACCTCTGTAATTCGATGTTTTCCCTTTATTTCCAACTCCTTCTGCTTATCCTGTATTGTGCCTATAGATGTTAAGTTCATTTTCAAAATTTTTTGATAAAATTCTTCCGCTTTTTCAACAGTATCTAATTGGTATCTTTCTCCTTGATATCTCAATATTATGCCAACTGGGGCATTCCACCTAAATGGAATATTTCTGTATTTTAACTCAGTCACCAGAAAACCAAATTTCTTCCTTTCCATTAACATCTTGGGGGGAAGCTCTTTGTAGATCCATATCTTTCTTCCATACAATTGCAAAGTAGAATTGAAGGAATTTTGCACAATTTTATTCCTAATTTCCTTATCTGTAAAATAAATCACCACATCTCTAGGCAATTGCCTTTGCTTTGCAATCCAGGAGTTTATTCTGTACACTCTATCAATCCTACAAAACACTTCCTCAGGTTGAACCTTTAAAATCCCAGCCAGAATTTCAGAAGATATTTTCCTTAAATCATCTCTGTTATTTTCCTGTAAACCTCTGAGTCTGATCGCATATTCTGTAAAATTATAATGCATCATTAAGACCTCTCTTTCAATCCGTTGTTGTAAATTTTCTGCATTACAAGACTTTTGTTCAACCTCCATTTTAGATTTTTCTTCTGAGCTATTGTCTTGAGTGTTTGTCAAATCATTTTCAATTTTTTGTATTTTATTATCCAAATTGTCCTCAATTTCTTCCACTTTAGACTCTAATAAGTTAGTATTTTCATCCAACTTAGTCATAAATCCTACAAGATCATTAGCCATTTTTATAATCTTTCGATTCAAAATATCAAACTTTAATTGCACTAATTCTTTAATTTCCTGCTTAAATTTTTCAAAGTTCTGATTCACAATCTCATCCCTTCTTACAATCTCCTCCAAAAGAAATTCAATTATATTAAAATCGGTTTTCTGAGACTGGAGCTTTAAAACTTGGTCACGTAATTTGTTAATGGGGGAATCCCCCCCCATTACTTGTTTGTCCGACTTTAATGCCATGTTTCAACACAGACAAACTATTTTTTTTTAAAAAAAAAAAAGAAAAGAAAAGAGAGGCAGCAGAGAAAAAAAAAAAAAAAACCTCTTTCCAACCAAGATCAATATCAAATCTCCAGGAAGAGAAAAAACACAAAAGTAGAGCTTTATTTTAAAGTGTAGCCAAAAATATTTATTCAGCTACTTTGTATCTCAATAAGAAACGGAAGGACTCTCCCTTTCAGCCCCTTCTCAAGCCTCGGCAGTCGCCCTTTTTAAAGATTCTTTTTTCCTTTTCCTTTTCCTTCTTCAATAATTGTTATAAAATAAGTGAGATACTTGCAATTCGAGGTCACAGGTCCAGCTCAAATCCCTTCAAATGTAACCAGGAGCATTTATTCTGCTATTTTGTAACTTAATAAGAAACGGAAGGACTTTCTCTTTTCAGCTTCCCTGCTCCAGTTTCGGCAATCGCCATTTTAAAAGGTCTTTTTTACTTTGTTGAATATCCTTTGTAAAATAAGTATTAATACTTGCAATTTAGGGTCACAGGTCCAGATCCAGATCTCATCATCTTTAGTTAATCTGTTAAATATCTTAAGAAGCTTGTCTTCGTAGCCTTGTTCTGCAAAAAGGCAGAAGTCTCCCAATGCCCGGAGCGGGCGGCGAGTGCTATAGGGAGCTTCCTCCGCCCGCCCCCAAGAGTAAAAAAAAAAACCCCTGGGGGCTACGGAGAGCTCTACCTACACTCACCTGCTCTATCCCACATTTCCTCCTGGAAATGGGGTTTTTCGAGCCGCCTTTGCGCTGTACAGGCGGCTCTTTACAGGCGAAGGGGCTGGCGGTCCCAAGAGACCGTCTGGTGGCTACGAAGAGCAAACCGGAAGCCACTTTCTAATATATCTTGAGCAATCTAAGTACACATATAAATAATTAATTATGCAATCTCAATATTCAATATTTTAAGTTATAAAAAGCTAATCAAAATTAAGAATCAATAATTGAAAGAAGAAAGAAGGAGAAGAAAGGGAAAAATCCAATTATAGAATATAAAAGATTATAGCGTATATAAATTCCTTAATAAAAAATCTAAAAAGTACTTAATAAATTTTAAATAAGTTCACAATTAATTTAGATTATCTAAAATGGAATATGTAATATATATAATATTAATATAGATATATACTTATAGATATATAAATTTTCTAATGTTTTTTTTCTTGTTGTTGTTATTTGCCCAACTCGTTGATTAATTAATTAATTAATTAATTAATTGATTAATTAATTGATTAGTTGATTAATTGCTCAATAACTTCTCTCAGTCATAAAAGAGCAGAAGGGAAAAGCAACCAAAAAATATAAAAAAATTCTTTTACAATGATGCAGCAGGCACGCTTTGCTGTATGATCTGCTTCGCGTTGCTCTTAAGTTCAATCACTCTCCATTTGCATTGTCATTCAGATTTCATCAGCCACGTTATCTTCCCCAAGTGCTCCTCAGTCTCTCAGCTCGAGACAATCTTATTGTTAGTCCTGACAGCTACCGCACTTCCAAAATCCAGTTCCTTTATTCAATTAGTCTATTCCACACTCTTAACTTTCCAAAGTTTGTTTGCTCGAAACAAAGTATCAATCCAATCCACTGAAGGCTCTGTCTCCCTTTCTAAAAGTATCCTCAGTCTCACCAGCACGTCTGCGATTTCATCTCCCACCAATCTCCTCCAACCTCACAATCGCCGCCAATTCCTTCCAGGATCCTTCTTATCAGACGCAGCCAGCACAATCCAATTGAACTCACTCCGAGCGTGTTTAAGGGAGAGTAGTACGAATGATCATAGGCACCAACTTCACCGAAATCTTCTTGCTTCCTGTCTTTTGTTGGCTATCACAGCTTCAAGTCTGCCATTTAAAGCAGACGCGCCGCGTTAGTTTGACAGCGGTAGTCGGTCCAGCAGAGAGTGCTTGCTCCTCACCGCTCTGCCTGCTGACACCCCGCTATTGTCCGCGGAGCTCTCCAAGCTCCCACGCCTCGAAGGGACCCCAAAACGCAACAAAAAAGTGGCACTGCAAGCAGCGATCGCTGTCACAGCGCCATTTCGCTGGGATTCACCAACCGGAAGTTCCCTGGGAGGCAAATTAGGAATAATACAAGGATGATAATAGACATATTGGAATACTATGAGGAACACCCGAACAAAGAAATGGCATTGGTCTTTGTCGACGCCCAAAAGGCATTTGACAATCTTAATTGGCAATTTATGAAACAACAAATTATCCAAATGGAATTCGGATCAAATTTTGTCAATACGATATCCACAATCTATCAAAAACAAAAGGCTAATATATTACTGAATGGAGAACTAACTAAGACTTTTCAAATTAGAAAAGGGGTCCGACAAGGGTGCCCTCTATCCCCACTTCTATTTATCTTAGCACTAGAAGTATTCTTGAGAAAGATTAGGAACAATAATGAAATAAAGGGTCTGACAATCAGAAAAGAGATATATAAGACACAGGCATTTGCAGATGATGTGGTATTAATCATGGAAGAACCATTAGAATCAGGCACTAAAATTCTGGAAGAATTGGGCAATTACGGGGAGGTAGCAGGCCTTAAATTAAATAAATCCAAAACTAAATTATTAACAAAAAATATGACGGAGGCAAGGAAAAAAGTACTGGAAGAATCAATGGAGATCCAAATCGCCAAGAAGGTAAAATACCTGGGGGTCTGGATTTCATCAAGGTGCTCGGCCCTCAGAGAGGATAATTATTTACCATTGATTAGAAATATTAAACAGGATCTGGAAAAGTGGGGAAGACTACAGATATCATTATTAGGCAGAATCGCGGCAATAAAAATGAGCATATTACCCAAGTTATTGTATCTATTCCGAACGGTCCCTGTTAAATTAGATAAAAAATTCTTTCTGGAGCTCAATAGCATCATCAGGAAATTTATTTGGGAGGGAAAGAAACCAAGGATAGCAATTAGGAATTTACAGGACAAGAAGGAAAGAGGGGGTTTCGGATTACCTAAATGGGAGTTATATCAAAAAGCTGCAAACCTAGTATGGCTGAAAGAATGGGCAACCCTAAGAAATAAAAGACTGTTAACTCTAGAAGGGTATGATCTCCAGAAGGGTTGGCATGCATATCTCTGGGATACTGGGAAGAAGATAAAAACTTACTTCCATAGACATAAAATAAGGGAGATCTTGATACAAATATGGGGAGAGATGAGACAGAAGCACTATAGGAAAATTCCGAGATGGCTTTCCACCATGGAGGCTATAATATATCCAAATGTATTAGAAATGGGTAAAACGTTCAGATACAATGAATTATTAGATGGGGGAGGGAACCTTAAAACAAGGGAAGAATTGATGGAACAAGGTATTTCTATAGACTGGTGGCCATATAACCAAATTAAATCCAGATATAAAAAAGATAAGGAGGAATTTGGCATTGAAATGAGCATAAATGGATTTGATAAGATATGGATGGGTACGGACGACAAAATTTTAGCTAAATTATATAATTACTTATTGGAGTACGATATGGCAGAGGAAGTAGTTAAAGAACCGATGTTAGCATGGGCCAAAAATATAGGACAGAATATAAATTTGAACGAATGGGATTCAATATGGAATAATAACCTTAAAATGACAAAGGCGACGGCTTATAAGGAAAACCAATACAAGCTGTTTTATAGATGGCATATGGCCCCAGCCAGGATAGCGAAGATCTACCCCAATTCGAGCCCTAAATGTTGGAAATGTGACCATCAGCAGGGTACTTTTTATCATTGCTGGTGGACATGTAATCAGGCACAAAAATTCTGGAGGATGATATGGGTGTGGATTAGAGAAATAATAAAAGAAAATTTTGATTTTGACCCAAAAGCTTTTCTCCTGGGAATTTTGAAAACTGAATATGCAAAAAAGAAAAAGTATTTAATTATACATATTCTGACAGCCGCTAGAATTTCCTTTGCCCAGTATTGGAAAGAAAAACAAATACCACCTCAAGAACATGTTATTGGAAAAATATTGGAGTGCGCCGAAATGAACAAATTGACTTCAGAAATTAATGACAGAGAAGATTCAGAATTTTATAGCGTGTGGGACATGTGGTACGAATGGATGGGGGAAAGAAATAAAGAAGGTAATAGAGATTAAATTTTAACTAATTAACAAAATCTATATGAATAGTATTAGATTTAGTCTTAGGGAGTTGAGCACTATTATTTTTAAGTGTTTGAAATTAAATCTAGCTTCAAGAAACAATATCAACAAAAGACAAGCAATAATGTATGTAGATGTATATATGTATATAACTGCACCAATGAACCGAAAATGTACCGATTGTATCACTATATGTTATAATAAAATCAAATTAAAAAAAAAAAAAGGAAGTTAGCACCCACCCCTTTCCTGGAAGAGTGAAATATTTTAGGAAATATGAAAAAGGCAGAATATTATATTTCCCTGGATGAGAAATATGAGAAGCATATTTTACAGACAAAGCAGCTCCCACCTTCCTGCCCCCACCCTTTGTCAATGGGCCATTAAGGCCCGGGCCAGTCTATTCTACATAACAAAGATCTACCTCCTTCAGGCAGAGCCATAGTAGGAATTGCCAAAGATAGGATTAGCTCTCTACACAATAGCAACAGAAACTCACCACATGTGACCTGGGAAGCACATGTGACCATCAGCCAGCAAGGCCCCCACCCCCTGGGAGTCTGACAACCAATCAGGATACTCTTTCGGGGCCCCAAGAAATGCAGAGCCAGAGAGAGCATAAAAACCCGAGGATTTACTGTATCTGCTCTTTTCTGTTCAGGAACTCAAGCCATGTGATCCTGTCCACCATTAAACCATCTTTCCAAGCAGTCTCCATGTTTCCAGTGTCTTTTTCCCCACTTGGAGCAGAACCTAGAAGGATGTTTCTTCCAACAGTGGCACATTTCCAAGTGTTTGTGCACATTGAACCTTTTGTCCCTGCAACACATAAAGATTATCCTCTTTTATGCCCTGTGCACATACGTTCCCATTTTGCTTTATGAGACACCTCCCATTTGCAAATGCGGTCTCAAATCCTTGCTTGTTTAAACTAGAGACACTCAGCAAATTATGCTCCATTTCAGGCACACATAATATATTATTTATTATTTATTTATTTTTATTTATTTGATTTGTATACCGCCCTACTCCCGAAGGACTCAGGGCGGTGAACAGCCAACAATAAAATACATAAATACACAAAATTTAAAAACCCAATAAAATCAAAATTAAACTTTTTGGCCCAGACAAATTAAAATACCCCAATAATTTAAAAACAGATTAAAATTTACATATTTAAAAAAGGAAGAGATCAGGCCAAGCCCGCTTGATGGAATAAAAAGGTCTTCACAGCACGGCGGAAGGAGCACAGATCCGGGATCCTCCGTATCTCCGGGGGGAGCTCATTCCAGATGGTAGGTGCCCCCACAGAGAAGGCTCTCCCCCTAGGGGCCGCCAGTCGACACTGTTTGGCTGACGGCACCCGGAGGAGTCCCTCTCTATGAGAGCGTACTGGCCGGTGGGAGGCTATTGGTGGTAGTAGGCGGTCCCGTAAATAACCAGGCCCTAAGCCATGGAGCGCTTTAAAGGTGGTAACCAAAACCTTGAAGCGCACCCGGAAGACCACCGGGAGCCAGTGCAGCTCGCGCAGGAGAGGTGTTACATGGGAGCGCCATGTCGCTCCCATTACCACCCGCGCGGCCGCACTCTGCACCAGTTGGAGCCTCCGGGTGCTCCTCAAGGGGAGCCCCATGTAGAGAGCATTACAATAGTCCAGGCGGGAGGTGACGAGGGCATGAGTGACCGTGCGTAACGAGTCCCGATCCAGAAAGGGACGCAACTGGCGAATCAGGCGGACCTGATAAAAAATCCTCCCGGTCACGGCCGTCAAGTGCTCTTCTAAAGACAGCCGTGAATCCAGGAGGACGCCCAAGTTGCGAGCCCTCTCCGTGGGGGCCAATGATTCGCCCCCAATAGTCAGTGATGGCGTCAACTGGCTATATCGGGACGTCGGAAACCACAGCCACTCGGTCTTGGATGGGTTGAGCCTGAGCCTGTTCCTCCCCATCCAGATCCGTACGGCCTCCAGGCACCGGTACATCACTTCAAGGGCATCGTTGGGGTGATCCGGGGTGGAGATGTACAGCTGGGTGTCATCAGCGTACTGATGGTACTCCACCCCGAAACCACGGATGATCTCGCCCAGCGGCTTCACATAAATGTTGAACAGGAGAGGTGAGAGGACCGACCCTTGCGGCACCCCACATATGAGGGGCCTCGGGGTCGACCTCTGTTTAATATATCATTAAACCTTGTTTCCAAATATGGAATTTGCACACTGCCTCTTCCAATGACTTTAGCCTTCTGGCCATTTGCCAAGGCTACTGCATCTCCAGCAGCTGAATCCATTCTGTAAAACAATTTAGAATTATTAACAATTGTTTGACTTGCCCCACTGTCTATGAACCATTTGTCTCTGCTATTGCAATAGCTAACTTTTGCAACAGAAATTTTCTTCCTTGCAAACAGCTTCTGTCTCGCAAATAATCCTTTAAATATGTTTTTTCACCCCAAAGGAAACACCTCCGTTGTTGCTGTTCTTTCTGCTTAGAAAGTCTTTGCTGGGCTGTAATCTGATATCTTCTGCTGCTACTTATCTCTTTGGAGACATCCAGTCTGTGGAATTTTCCACTCTTCTCTCTCTTCTCCTTGGGCCCCCACCTCAGGAATTCCTCCTCGTGGCTCTTTCTATAATGGCATTTGTTCTCCTCAGCAATCAAACAAGCTTTTAAAGCCTCCAAACGCAACTCCTGCTCTGGTTTGCATTCAAAAACTGCAGAAACAATGTCCCAAGTTTCATCAAGTCTGTTTAACACTAACTGTCAGGGTTCCAAGTAACACCCCCAACGAAATCAAACTCCGAGGCTTGAAGTTCCTCAAAGCTAACTTTTATTAGAGATGTCATATTGGCACATCTGGGAAAATCTGAATCTGAGAGCTTCCGGGTTTTCCAAACCCAAAAGAAAGTTCAAGACCTTGCCCCTCTCCCATATGTCCACCACACATCCAATCAGGCACCTTCCGAAACAGAAGATACCTCCTCATTCTTCTCAGGCCAGCTGCAGGACACCTTGGCCTTGACTTTCTATAAAGAATTTTGCTTTGACTACATATCTTCTTCCCTCTAGGTAATCCCCCCTCCCAATTTCTCACAGTAGGATTTGTGGCAGGCCTGGAGCCTGAAGGCACAAAGGTAGAAAGATGGCTTCCAGGTCTGACAGGCTGCCCCCCCTCAGAAAAGGCATGTGTCCTGGAAAAGAATAATACAGGGGTGTTAATCATATCCCTAACCACCCCTCCCCCCCCAGGGGGACCCTTTGGCTTATCAGGGTACTTGTCATGGAATTGTTTGACTAGCCTATCTGCTGTTACATTCCAACTTTTGACCCAGGTAGCTTCAGACAAAGGGTACCCTTTCCAGTGTACTAAGTATTGTACTTGACCCCTATATAGCCTAGAATCTAATATTTTCTTGACTTCATAATGGGTCTCTCCTTGTACTACTATAGGAGGAGGAGGTGGTTGGGTTTGAGGTCTTATGTTGGACCCAACTGAGGGTTTCAGCAAGCTACAATGAAAGACAGGGTGTATTTTCCCTAGAATGCGAGGGAGGCTAAGCTGAACTGTCACTGGGTTAATTATTTTTACTCTTGGGAAAGGACCTAGGAACTTGGGTCCCAATTTCTTGCTAGGCAGCCTTAACCGTATGTATTTGGTAGATAGAAAAACTTTATCCCCCACCCGGAAGGGGGGTTGGAGCAAACGGTGCTTGTCTGCCTGTTTTTTATATTCCTCTGCCATTTCTGACAGCGCTTTCATAGTATTTTCCCATCCTTTCTTTAGTGAATCCATCTACTCTGTTAAAGAAATGGATGAAGGGGGCTCTCTCAGAAGCTCAGGCATGGGGACAAAATCCATGCCACTGGTGACCTGGAAAGGGGTCAGTCCAATGCTACTGTGCACTGCATTGTTGTAAGACACCTCTGTAAATGGTAACAGGTCTGGCCAGTTCTCTTGGTAATCCACGTAGCATCTGAGGTATTGTGTCAGCCTCACTTCGCCGGGGCTGTCATTCTGGCAGGGACAGAGGCTACCATTTCGGCGGGGACAGAGACTTCACCGGGGCTGTCATTCCGGCAGGGATGGAGGCTACCATTCTGGCAGGGATGGAGACAAACAGATCATGCTGCTCCACATTCCAGCCCAGGAAATCTTGCCTTAACGCCGCCTGCTTCCTCCTGAATTTGGCTGGTGGGACCCTCTTCTGACCATTGTTCCCAGAGTCTCTGTTTCCTCCAGCACCGCTGGATGCATTGCCGCCCCTCAGCTGAGAGGCGGATGGGACCATGCCTGCGTGGATGCCATGCCAGCTACAATAGCCAGCATTAATGGCGGCTTACTGAACCCAATGGCCCTGGACTAATTGCAACTGATTACTGGCCCGGGGAAGCAGCTGGAACCCTCCAATCGGAGCTAGGGTTTGGAGTGGAGTTATGGGGTGGAGTAGCGGGGTGGGGTGCACTGGGTTTTAAATATTTCACTGAAACTGCACTGGGTGATTGTTGGAGCGTGCCAAATCGCGGAAAGTAAAACTTTACTACAACCTCCACCCTGTTGTCTGGTGTTTCCTTTCCCATCCTGATTCGGAACCTGACAGGTTGTCAGCTCTATCCTTTGTTGTTTTCTGTGAAAGCATGGCAGAGGGAACGCAGCCGGAGTTGGAGGCTGCGGACGAGTCCAAGGAGCCAGCAGAGCTAGCCACCCCTACCGAGATGACATCTCTTTCCCTGGGCCTGGTTGTGAGGCCGAAGGATAGGGCAGCACTGACTATGATGGAACAGGAGGCTCGTGAGACAGCTGAGAAGCCCCTTCCATTGCCAGGACAAAGGGGGGTGGGGGGTAGGAGAAGACTGGTGGTCAGGGGCTTTAGGACCAGGAGAGTTTGGCAATCGCCATCATGCTCCTCTGGTGCTCACACCTTCCAGGAATCATTTCACACAGTGGAGAGAAAGTCGTATCTCAGAAGATGAATGGAGCTACTCCACTGCGCTAGGAAGTCAAACTTTAGACGTCTTAAGGGAGATGTTTGGCCTGGCAGGGTTTCAGGCACCGGGGACTGGGATGGGTTTGCAGAGAGCTGTAGAACCCCCACCAGTTCATGGGCCTGGGGCCTCCTCCCTCCACTTACCGGCAGGTAGAATAGATCAGGGATACAATGCATCAAGAAACAGGCCAACGGCCCATAGACCACCGGCAGATTCTGCAGCCAATCAGTGAGTTCCATATGCTGATCCATGTACTACTAGACCTCTGGGGCAAGAGTACCGGACCCCGATCCAATCCTGGCCAGTAGGAGGTCCTGGGCAGGGGCCACTAGGAAGGTGGGACCCACCTACTGTGAAAGCTTCCTTCGATGGCAGTGCTGAGAAGATGGCCTTGTTGATGGGACAGTTGATAGACCACTTGGACAGGTACGCACATCTATACACCTCCCAATGGGCCATGGTGATGGCTGTGGCGGGAGTCATGGAAGGCGAGGCGGCCGAATGGGTTGCTGGACTGTACCGTGAACATGCTGGGGAGCTGGGGAAAATAGACTTATTCCTCTCTTCGTTGCAAGAGCATTTTGAGGATAACACCAGTATACAACAAGTGGAAGGGGATCTGTTGGCAGCCCGGCAACGTGGCAGGCCAGTGGTCGAACATGTACAGGAGTTCCAGCGGTTGGCGGGGAATGTGAGAGGCTGGCCGGAGAGGTTGTTGGTACACCAATTTAAGGTCGAATTAGATCGGGGGACCGGAAGTTGGCACCGCAGCGAGACGCGCGGGGTTTCTAGGGCTGTTGAAACTCCAACGAGAAACTCCGCTGCTGGACAACTGGAAATTCCACTCCAACTCTGCAGCCACCAAACGCATTCTGAAAAGAACAGAACTAGCCCTAATCAGAAATGAACTCCACAGAAAAAGATTCCTCCTAGACCGAATCAACAAGGATCTCCTCACACTTCACCTCAAACTCAGCAACAAGATCCACCCCGCACTTTGGGACAAATCCAAACAACTTGCCGTCTGGAGAGCCGAAACACAGACCACCCTCAAGACAGACACACACACCAACAAACTCCGAAGACTACAAGAACGCCAGAAACAATCCCCTCCACCCTCACAGCCACACATGAAACAAACAGTGCATAACATCTCAGATAGGATCCTCACCAAAGCCGAAACCAATGTCCTTTCCAAAGGATTCAACTTTGCAGTCGCTCCCAAAAGCATCCCCACTGAAACCATTATATGCGGAGTTGAAACCAGCCTGACCAAAATCAACCCCGACGACGCAAACAGAATCAGACTCGAAATCACCAACATCCTCTGCACCAGCAAACCACCCAAAAGTAACTTACCCAAAGAGGAACAGACAGCACTACTTAACCTGAAAGAAGACACCAGCATAATAATCCTACCAGCAGACAAGGGCAATGCCACGGTGGTTATGAACACATCTGACTACCAAACCAAATTAACCAACCTACTCCAAGACTCCATATACAAACCCCTAAACACAGACCCCACCACCTACCTGGAAAAAACCACCAGATCCAAAATAAAAGCCTCCCCCATCAGCGAAGAGATTCAGCAAAGAATCATTCCCAGAGAGAAATCATCCAGATGCCCTAAGCTTTATGGTCTCCCCAAGATACACAAAGAAGGAACCCCACTTAGACCCATAGTCAGCTCCATAGGCTCACCTCTACAAAACCTAGCCAAATTTCTCGCCAAACAACTACAGCCCTATGCAGAATCCATCACCTCATACGTAAAAAACTCATTCCAGTTCATAGACATCATAAAGCAACAAAACTTACAGCCCAGTGACCTACTCGTGAGCTTCGATGTCATATCCCTCTTCACCCAAGTACCAATCAAAGAAGCCTTGACAGTTATCCAAAACAAATATAACCCCCCCCAAGCACATCTTAGATCTGACCAACCACTGCCTATCCAACACATACTTCATCTATAATGGACAGAAATACAAACAAACAGAAGGAGCACCCATGGGATCACCCTTCTCACCTGTCATTGCCAACCTCTATATGGAATACTTTGAAACCCAAGCTCTAGAAAAATCTGATCACAAACCCAAACTCTGGCTCAGATATGTGGACGACACCTTCATAATCTGGCCACATGGGAAAGAAAAACTGGACAACTTCCTCACACACCTCAACAGCCTACACCCCAAAATACAGTTCACCATGGAAACAGAAGCGAACAACCAACTTCCCTTCCTGGACGTCTTAGTCTACAGAAAATCCAATGGCTCCCTAGGACACACTATCTATCAGAAGAAAACACACACAAACCGCTATCTGCACGCACTCTCACACCACCACCCTGCCCAGATCAACTCTGTAGCCAAGACACTCATTTCCAGAACAAAACGCTTAGCTGACGAACAACACCTAAAAACCGAACTACACACTCTCACTAACGTACTAACATCCAATGGATTCCAAAGAAATAAGATCACCAACCTAATCCAAAAAGAAACCCCCACTAAAATCCAAGACAGAGAACAAGAAAACGGCAAAGCCCTCCTCCCATACATAAAAGGCACCACAGACAGAATAAGCAAAATCCTCCACAAACATAACATCAAGACAGCATTCTGCACAAACCGAAAAATATCCACCATCCTAAGGAACCCCAAAGACAAAATTGAGTTAGAAAATCAAGGAGTATATGAAATCCCATGCACCGCCTGCCCCACCACATACATTGGACAAACCAACAGACGAATAAGTGCACGCATAGAAGAACACAAGAACTCAGTCAGAAAAGAGGAACCAACTTCTTCCCTGGTCCAACACCTTAAAGCCACAGGACATGATATTGACTTTAAAAAGACCAGAACTATCACCAAAACTGAACACTTTAACAACAGAATAATCAGAGAAGCCATCGAGATAGAAAAACGCCCACACAGCTGCGATCTCACATTGCTCCTGGAAGCACGAAGCCGAGAACACCAGCCTGAAGATGACGAATGAGACTTCGTCGAAACGTCGCCAAGACACTTCCAATTTTACGTGGGAGAAGACCCGAATAACCAAAGACCTACATATATATATATATATATATATATATATATATATATATATATATATATATATATATATATATATTCTTTTTCCCTCCTTTTGGATTAGGGTCTTTGGAAGAACCTGAAGAATTGGATTATTTTTTTTCCTTTTTATTATTTGTTTCCTCTTTTCTCTTTCCCCCCCTTTTCTACCCTAGTTTTTTCTATTTTTTTTTCCTGCCCTATTGTTTAGTGGGACCCCTTAAATATTACTTGAATTCAAAGTGAATTTAGCCAACTCCAAAATGAGCAAGAAAGTAGCGACGGTGGGAGCTGCAGCGACTACACCATCTTCATCACCATCTGGAGGCCAACGCTCCATTCAGACAATGTTACAGCAAGAGAAAGAGAAAGAGACGACACAAATGATTCTACAAATACTTCAAAGAATGGAAAAACAACAACAAAGGATGGAGCAACAGTTACTTAAAACTGATGAAAAGGTGGTTAGCATACAACAAACAATGATGAAATATGAAGAAAGACTGGTTAAATTGGAGGAAAAAGATGGCCAAAAAGAAGAAAAAATGAAGGAAATTGAGAACAGACTCGGAAAGGTCGAACAAGGAACATCTGGCTTAATTGGATGGGAAATGGACAAAGCAGAATTCTACTTAAGATTTCAAAATGTTGCAGAAGAAAAAGGGGAGGATCTTGCTGAGATTATGAATACAATCTTAGCTGAGGCCTTAGAAGTAACTAAAGAGAAGATGATGGAAGGAATTGATGAAATTTATCGAGTTTACACTGGATACGCAATGTGCAATAAGCTTCCAAGAGAAGTACATATAAGATTTACTAAGACATCAATTAAGACACAGATTCTACAGGCTGCTCGTGACAAGGCTTTGGAATACAAAGGGAAGGAAGTTACAGTTTTGAGACAAATTCCAAGGAAAGTGAGAGAGATAAGAAGGAAATATCAATTCTTGACTAAAGTTTTGTTGCAAAAAGGGATTAACTACAGATGGCTGTTCCCAGAGGAAGTAGGCTTAACATGGAACTCTCAAAGATACAGACTGAATACAATTGATAAGGCAAGAGCTTTCTACGAGGAAGCTCTTTTTTTTTTTTTTAATTTGATTTTTATTATAACATATAGTGATACATCCGGTACATTTTCGGTTCATTGGTGCAATTATATACATATATACATCTACATGCATTATTACTTGTCTTTTATTTGATATTGTTTCTTAAAGCTAGATTTAATTTCAAAACACTTAAAGATAATAGTGCTCAAATCTCTAAGACTAAATGTAATACTATTCATATGGATTTTGTTAATTAATTAATATTTAATCTCTATTTCTTTCTTTATTTCTTTTCCCCATCCATTCGTACCACATGTCCCACACGCTATAAAATTCCAAATCTTCTCTGTCATTAATTTCTGAAGTCAATTTGTTCATTTTGGCGCACTCCAATATTTTTCCAATAACATGTTCTTGAGGTGGTATTTGTTTTTCTTTCCAATACTGGGCAAAGGAAATTCTAGCGGCTGTCAGAATATGTATAATTAAATACTTTTTCTTTTTTGCATATTCAGTTTTCAAAATTCCCAGGAGAAAGGCTTTTGGTTCGAAATCAAAATTTTCTTTTATTATTTCTCTAATCCACATCCATATCATCCTCCAGAATTTTTGTGCCTGATTACATGTCCACCAGCAATGATAGAAAGTACCCTGCTGATGGTCACATTTCCAACATTTAGGGCTCGAATTGGGGTAGATCTTCGCTATCCTAGCTGGGGCCATATGCCATCTATAAAACAGCTTGTATTGTATTTCCTTGTAAGCCGTCGCCTTTGTCATTTTAAGATTATTATTCCATATTGAATCCCATTCGTTCAGATTTATATTCTGTCCTATATTTTTGGCCCATGCTAACATCAGTTCTTTAACTACTTCCTCTGCCATATCGTACTCCAATAAGTAATTATATAATTTAGCTAGAATTTTGTCATCTGTACCCATCCATATCTTGTCAAATCCATTTATGCTCGTTTCAATGCCAAATTCCTCCTTATCTTTTTTATATCTAGATTTAATTTGGTTATATGGCCACCAGTCTATAGAAATACCTTGTTCCATCAATTCTTCCCTTGTTTTAAGATTCCCTCCCCCATCTAATAATTCATTGTATCTGACTGTTTTACCCATTTCTAATACATTTGGATATATTATAGCCTCCATGGTGGAAAGCCATCTCGGAATTTTCCTATAGTGCTTCTGTCTCATCTCTCCCCATATTTGTATCAAGATCTCCCTTATTTTATGCCTATGGAAATAAGTTTTTATCTTCTTCCCAGTATCCCAGAGATATGCATGCCAACCCTTCTGGAGATCATACCCTTCTAAAGTTAACAGTCTCTACGAGGAAGCTCTTAAAGAGACGGATGCTGATATGGAAGTTGAAGCCCAAGCAATGCTAGCCCCAATAAAACCTGTGGAAGAGGAATTGATAACGCTGGAAGAAACAGAAGGAGCTGTGGACGGAGTCATAGAATACAAAGAGCAACGTGAAGCCAGAACAACTAGAGCAACAAAACCTAATTATAAAGTATGAATATGGATGAAAGGAAATTAATCTCAACAAATATAAATGGACTTAATTCGGCCAACAAAAGAAGAACAGTATTTCATAAATTAGAAAAATTAAAATTTGATATAATTTGTTTACAGGAAGTGCATATTAAAAAGCAACACGAACAATTACTGATTCAACCAAAACTTGGAAAAACTTTTTTATCATTGGCACAAAGTAAAAAAAGAGGTATTGCTCTGTATATTAGAAATACACTTCCGGCTGAACAGAAGTATGCTGATCCAGAAGGCAGAATTTTGATGGTGGAATTAATTGATAATAATACAAAATTACTCTTAGTAGCAATATATGGCCCTAATAATAATCAGAGTGATTTTTACAGGAAATTACATAACGAGATAATTGAAATGGAGTATGAAAATGTCTGCATGATGGGGGATTTTAATGGTATTGTAGATGAAAAACTGGACTATAAAACAAGTAGAACAACAAGATACAGTAGAAAGATATTGTCGAGGACTTTCTTTAAAATGACAGAGGAAATAAACTTGAAAGACATTTGGAGGGAGAGAAATGGGAAAAATAGACAATACACTTTCTACTCTGACAGACATTTATCTTGGTCCAGACTGGACATGATATGGGCAACAATGGAATTGACTTTAAATATTGAACAAGTGAATATAGATACTAATACATGGGCGGATCACAATCCAGTGATTGCTATTTGGAAAGGGTGAAAAGGCAGATCTAGATGGACATTGAACAATACAATATTAAAAGAGAAAGATTTTACACAGAAAATGAAATGAGAATTGGACTTTTTTTTCAAGGAGAATAAGAAAGAAACATTGATACAAAACCATTGGGATACAATGAAAGCCTTTGCCAGAGGATTAATCATTGATTATACATGGAAAAGAAATGTGAAGAAAAGACAAACCCTTAAAGCTTTGAGAGATGATCATAAAAGACTTGAAAAAGAACTCCAGAAAGATCCATATAAGAAAGATGTAAAAATTAAAATGAATACTATAAAGTACAAAATGGATCTACTGGAGAAGGAAGAATTAGTGCAAAAAATAAGAATTGCTAAACAGAATTATTTTGAAAATGCAAATAAACCTGGCAGATGGTTAGCTTATAAATTGAAAAAAGAAAGAGAATCAAGGAAAATAACGCAATTAATTGATCATCAAGGACAAAGTAGATTTGGAAACAAAGAGATGGGGGAAATAATACAGGAATATTATACACAACTATACAAGAAAGATGAGATAGAAGAGGATAAAGTGGCAAGGTATTTACAAAAAGCTAAATTACCAAAAATTCCCAAAGCGGTTGAGGAGTTATTGGATGGTAATATAACGATGATGGAGCTAACAGAGGCAATTAAGAAACAAAAGAATGGAAAGGCACCAGGCCCAGATGGACTGCCAGCCAAATATTATAGAACTCTACAAGATTCACTATTGATCCCAATGCTGGAGGTTATGAATGAAGTAATGATAAAAAAAGAAATACCCAAGACATGGACTGAGGCATACATTACTTTGATTCATAAGGAAGAGACAGACCCACAACAAATCAAAAACTATAGGCCGATATCCCTGCTAAACGCAGATTATAAAATCTTTGCTATGATATTGGCAGAAAGATTTAAGAGATACTTGAATAATTTTATACACTCCGATCAAAATGGATTCTTACCTAAAAGACAAATCCGAGACAATATAAGAATAATCTTGGACACTTTAGAATATTACGAAGCGCAACCATGAAAAGCAGATGGCCTTGATATTCTTAGATGCACAAAAAGCCTTCGACAATGTCAATTGGCGGTTTATGATGTTACAGATGGAGGAGATTTATTTTATTTTATTTTATTTTATTTTATTATTTTATTTTATTTTATTTTATTTTATTTTATTTTATTTTATTTTATTTTATTTTATTTTATTTTATTTTATTTTATTTTATTTTATTATTATTTTATTTTATTTTATTTTATTTTATTTTATTTTATTTTATTTTATTTTATTTTATTTTATTTTATTTTATTTTATTTTATTTTATTTTATTTTATTTTATTTTATTTTATTTTATTTCTATACCGCCCTACTCCCGAAGGACTCAGGGCGGTGCACAGCCAAACAATAAAACACATACATACAAAATTTAAAAGTAGAATAAAATCAAATTAAATAATTTTGGCCCCAACAAATTTAAAACCCCAAACTTTTAAAACCAATTTAAAATTGAATGTATAAAATACTAAAAGATATTTAAAAATTAAAAATCTTTTATAAAAGAGGGAGAAAATTAGGCCAGGCCCGCCTGGTGAAATAGTAAGGTCTTTAAAGCGCGGCGGAAGGTGCGCAGATCCGGGATCCTCCGTATCTCTGGGGGGAGCTCGTTCCAGATAGTAGGTGCCCCCACAGAGAAGGCTCTCCCCCTGGGGGCCGCCAGTCGGCATTGTTTGGCTGACGGCACCCGGAGGAGCCCCTCTCTATGGGAGCGAACCGGCCGGTGGGAGGCTATTGGTGGTAGTAGGCGGTCCCGCAAGTACCCAGGTCCTAAGCCATGGAGCGCTTTAAAGGTGGTAACCAAAACCTTGAAGTGCACCCGGAAGACCACCGGGAGCCAGTGCAGCTCGCGCAGGAGGGGTGTTACATGGGAACGCCATGTCGCTCCCATTACCACCCGCGCAGCCGCACTCTGCGCCAGTTGGAGCCTCCGGGTGCTCCTCAAGGGGAGCCCCATGTAGAGAGCGTTGCAATAGTCCAGGCGGGAGGTGACAAGGACATGAGTGACCGTGCGTAACGAGTCCCGATCCAGAAAGGGACGCAACTGGCGAATCAGGCGAACCTGATGAAAAATCCTCCCGGTCACGGCTGTCAAGTGCTCGTCTAAAGACAGCCGTGAATCCAGGAGGACGCCCAAGTTGCGAGCCCTCTCCGTGGGGGCCAATGATTCGCCCCCAATAGTCAGTGATGGCGTCAACTGACTATATCGGGATGTCGGAAACCACAGCCACTCGGTCTTGGATGGGTTGAGCTTGAGCCTGTTCCTCCCCATCCAGATCCGTATGGCCTCCAGGCACCGGGACATCATTTCAAGGGCATCGTTGGGGTGATCCGGGGTGGAGATGTACAGCTGGGTGTTGTCAGCGTACTGATGGTACTCCACCCCGAAACCACGGATGATCTCGCCCAGCGGCTTCACATAAATGTTGAACAGGAGGGGCGAGAGGACCGACCCTTGCGGCACCCCGCATATGAGGGGCCTCGGGGTCGACCTCTGTCCCCCTGTCAACACAGACTGCGACCGGTCAGAGAGAAAGGAGGAGAACCACCGCAACACAGTGCCTCCCACCCCTAACTCTTCCAACCGGTGCAGCATGATACCATGGTCGATGGTATCAAAAGCCGCTGAGAGATCTAACAGGACCAGGACAGAGGAGCACCCCCTGTCCCGAGCCCTCCAGAGATCATCAATCAACATGACCAATGCCATTTCCATGCTGTACCCGGGCCTGAAGCCCGACTGGAACGGATCCAGATACGTCGTTTCATCCAGGTGCTGGGGGAGCTGTTGCGCGACCACACTCTCAACAACCTTCGCCACAAAGCGAAGGTTGGAGACCGGACGATAATTTACCAACATTGCCGGGTCCAGGGAAGGCTTCTTGAAGAGAGGCCTCACCACCGCCTCTTTCAAGGCAGCAGGAAAGTCACCCTCACCCAGCGAAGCGTTTATAATCCCCTGGAGCCAGCCTCATGTCACTTCCCGGGAAGCCAGTACTAACCAGGAAGGACGCGGGTCCAATAAACAAGTGGTTGCGTTCAGTCTACCCAGAATCCTGTCCACGTCCTCAGGGGTCACAGGATCAAACTCATCCCAGATAACATTCTCAAGACCTGCCCCTGTCTCTCCCCCTGAGACTACCCAGTCGGAGTCCAAATCTTCCCGAATCTGAGTGATTTTGTCATACAGATACTGAACAAAATCCTTGGCTCTACCCTCCAAGGGGTCCTCCCGCGCTTCCTGATGGAGCAGGGAGCGGGTCACCCTAAAGAGGGCGGCCGGGCAATTATCTGATGACGCAATAAGAGCAGCAAAATAGCTACATTTTGCTGCTTTTATTGCCACTAAGTAATTCCTAATGTGGGATCTTACTAGTGTCTGGTCAGATTCAGAAAGACTGGCCCTCCAACTACTCTCTAGGCATCTTTTCCGGCGCTTCAACTCCCTCAGCTCCTCGGTAAACCAAGGAGCCAATTGAGATTGGCGCCGGGTCAGAGGCCGCAAAGGCACGACCCGATCCAGAGCTCCAGCAGCCGCCCTCTCCCAGGCGGCCACCAGGTCTCCAGTCGAGGCATGTGCCAGAACCTCAGGAAATGGCCCAAGCTCTGTCTGGAATCTGTCAGGTTCCATCAGGTGCCTGGGGCGGAACCATCTTACCGGCTCCGCCTCCCTGCGGTGGGGTGCAGCGGTTCGAAAGTCGAGACGAAGGAGAGAGTGATCTGACCATGACAAGGGTTCAGTAACTATATCCCCTATCTCAAGATCCCTCGACCACTGTCCAGAGACAAAAACCAGATCCAGCGTGTTTCCCCCTGTGTGGGTAGGGCCATGAATTAACTGGGTCAGGTCCATAGCTGTCATGGAAGCCATGAACTCCCGAGCCATCTCCGACGTCTCACCCACGGACGGCAGGTTGAAATCCCCCATGACCATAAGCCTAGGGGTATCAACCGCCACCGCGGCAATGATGTTGAGTAGCTCGGGCAGGGCTGTTGCCACATGGCAGGGAGCCAGGTACGTGATCAGCAAACCCATCTGAACCCCATGACCCCATTTCACAAAAAGGGATTCACAGCCGTCCGTCTGAGGAACAGTGGCCTCCCTCGGTCTCAGACCTTCTTTAATGATAACCGCTACCCCCCCGCCCCTCCCCTGTGACCTCGGCTGATGGAATGCTTGGAAACCTGGCGGGCACATTTCAACGAGGGGAACCCCCCCCTCCTGGCCCAACCAGGTCTCCGTAATACCTGCCAGGTCCGCACCCCCCTCCTGAACAAGATCACAGATGAGGGGGGCTTTATTTACTACGGACCTGGCATTGCACAGCATCAGCCGAAGGCCTGGGTCCTGAGGGTCTATGCAACCTGAGGAGCGAGTAGAGCCTTGGGGACCGGAGCACGCCACCGCTCGTAGACAGCGAGTGCGCACTCCCCTAACACGATATGGCCCCCTGCTCCCGCCATATCTACCCCTCCCACCTACAGTACTGATGTTCAAAAAACCATCCGGACAAGCTCTAACCCCCCCCTCGACCCCGGGTCCCCCACCCCCAAAGATGGGCTTTGGGAAAAAATTTCTTCAGGCAATTGAAGCTATATACTCAAAACAAAAGGCTAAGGTAATGATAAATGGAGAATTGTCTGAATATATTGAAATAGAGAAAGGCACTAGACAAGGATGCCCACTGTCCCCATTATTGTTTATATTGACATTGGAAGTGCTAAACAGAAATATTAGAGAAGAAAAGGAGATAAAAGGTATGAAAATTTGGAAAGAGGAATATAAACTACAGTATATGGACACTTGCTAGAGGCAAAATTGGAAGAAGAACAAGTTAAAGAGACAATGATAGCATGGGGGGAAATTTTTGGTTATAGTATTGATTTAGAGAAATGGCAAAAATTGTGGTCACATAATTATAAAATGACAATGTCTACAGCATATAAGGAGAATTTGTATAAGATGTTTTACAGGTGGCATCTACCCCCGACGAGGATAGCCAGAATGTTCAAGAACAAATCGGAGAAGTGCTGGAAGTGCCATCAGACCCCAGTGTCAGGGCATTTATTAATCCCATGTTTGGCTCTGGGACTAATTACCCTGGTTTAGAGGAGATGGATCGTGGCTTATTCCAAGTTGCAATATTCTGAAAAGAAACGCGAGGAAAAGCTTCTAATAAAACTCATTTATTTGTTATAAAGAAAATAAAACACCTCACTAACTAAGAAAAGTAATTGCTACATTTTTGAAAGTAATTCTTGCCGGCTATCTGAGCTGGACCTTTCTGGAAAGAGAACAAAGGAAAAAGTGTGTGAAGCAAGTGAAGGAATGTGGGTGGATACGGAAACACGTAGCTTACTGATAAGAAGTTGGCAAGCTACGGAGAGTCTGACAGTCCAGAAATGATGAGGTCAGCTGGCAAATAAAATAACGCAGTGACATTCCCCTTCTTGGCCAGTTGAGCGAATATCAGCACATCATCAAATAAGGCACATCTTCTTGCGCAGATACTCGTGTTGAGCTGCTGGAAGTGGTTTGTTGAGCATATCAGCAATTTGATCATGTGTAGGTACATATTGCATTTTGACAAAACCTTTTTTCACTAAATGTTTTATGTTTTGGTAACGAATGTCAATGTGTCTGGACCTAGAACCTGTGAAATGAGATTCAGAAATATAAACCACCGATTCATTATCTTCCATCACGGTGATCGGTCGGATCGGGTGTGTCCAGATATCTGTGACTAAAGCATCAAACCAAGTTAGAGAATTACATGCATCTGAAACACAAGCATATTCAGCTTCAGTAGATGAACAAGAAACAAAATTCTGTTTACGTACTTGCCAATAAACAGGACATCCATTTAAGAACATCATATAACCTGAAGTACTTTTACGTGATTTCTTATCACTTGCCCAATCAGAATCTGCATAACAACATAATTCTGCATAATCAGTATGTGTTGGTTCTAACAATAATTTCAAATGTTTGGTGTATTTTAGGTATCTCAATAATTTCTTAATACATGTCCAATGAAACTGTTTTGCCTTACCTACGTGTCGAGATAAGAGATTAACACTAAGTGCAATGTCGGGTCTGGTCCAACTACTAATGTACAATAGTGACCCAATGACTGAACGGTAAAGTGTTTGATCCTCAAACTCAGGACTTGCTTCTTGTGTCAAGTTGTGAAAATCTGTTTGCATGGGTGTCTTTGTTGTGTTAGCATCTTTCATGTTGCAATGATGCAAAACTTGTTCAATTTTATCTTCTTGTGAAAGACTAAACCCCTTCTGTGTTTTTTCAATCTGAACACCTAAATAAGTGCTAATATGACCTAATGATTTCAATGTGAAGTATCTCTGCAAAGCTTTGGCAAAAATTTCACTCATTTGCTTATTTGGACCAATATAAACAATATCATCAACATAAACAAGAACTATCTCATATGCATTGTTAGATCTTTTTGTGAACACGCACTCATCAGTTTCGGACTTAATAAAGCCCATTGAATTTAGTTTGTCAGTAAGACATAAATA
>NW_027257137.1:0-41658 GCF_029215685.1 Pituophis catenifer annectens
TAATTCAGATTTAAATTCAATTTCCAGAAACCAATGGGAATTGTAGCTGGGTAAAAAGGGAGTACCACAGATCTTGAACAAAGAATTGTCCATAAGCCATGAAAATATAAATTTTTACCTTAGTTGTAATACATATATACCCGTAAGTTTCTACTATTTTGAACATCTCAATAATGCTGAAAGCAATGTAGTAACAAACACATTCATATTCATGAATAAGTAAAAATTTAGTGGGATTGTAAATATTTATTTGCCTGCAGTGAATCTCTCATCATTAAACAGTAACAGAATAAATATCTACCATATCTCTATCTACTTATTTGTCTACCTTTGCATCTGTCTGGGAATATCAGCAGCAACTTCCAAGTATTAGACAATGTGATTAAATTGCTTCTATTTTTATTCAAATGAACAAATTGATCCAAATTCCCAAAAGCTTTATGATAAAGTCCACATTTAGAATTAGATATAGGAGGGGGGGGAAGTCATCCTACATAATTTTTGTATACAAATTGACCAAATTCATATCCTTCATAGTTAAAAAGATGATTCTGAATATGTATATGATGAAAGGCTGCACATTTAAAAAATATCAAGACAATTTGTAATTTTCTTCCCTGCATGCAAAAAAACCCAGTTATGCTAAGGAACAATCTACACAAAAATATGAATATAAAAACCAAATACATATTGGAAAAAGAGCACATAAATGTATATTTGTGGCAAAAAGTACATGAAGGTATATTTTCATGTCAACTTTTCTTTTGTAAACCGATGTGAAGATGGGCTCAGATTAAAGCTGCAACTGAGAGAAAACTTAAAATGGATTTATTGTACTTCGGAATATGAATGCAAGACATTATTGCAGAATGTCTAATAACAGATGGGATGAGGCAAGGAAGAATGACTTTTTCATCTATGGACTGCAAATTCTTTTGCCAATTACCTGGAGTTTTGTAGCTTTCTTCATAAAACACACACACACATACACACATACACACACACGCACACTTAAGTCTTTCTTTTTAAAAAAAACTTAGCTATCACTTCACCCTGAGATAAAAAGAAACTTCTTTGAGATATATTAAACAAATCAATTATATATTAATGATTTGGATTTGGATCCAGAATCCTGTACTCAACTGAATCATTTAGAATGATTTAGCCCTCTTTCCAGAATGTCATATGTTTCCTAAGAGACACTCTTAAGTGAAATTATTCCAATGAATCAATATGATTTACCAAGTTTGGAAGTGAGTCAAGTATTATCCCTCATGTGCTACCTACATCTCTTGCTAGCTACCTGTCTATCAACTTAGCAGCTTCTAAAGTTAACATACAGATAAGCTGTATGGGTTTTACAGAATATTTTTTGTAAATCTCCTTTGCAAATAGGACATTTGTGTCCTACATTTTCTAGAATATTCTGCTCAATGCTGTATATTCTACTCACATATTTGCTAAGTTAATGCCCAAACCTGCTTTACACTGTACTTAAAACTGAAATCTACTATTAACAATGAACTTATGAAATCAAAAATTGTTCATCAAAAATAGGGACTTTTCTGATTCATCACCCATATCTCACAATTCTGGACTCTTAAACTGGACAACAGGAATCAGAGAAACAAGAGACAAAGTCCTTCTCATAATTGTAAAAATTGCCCGCCTTTATACAACTGTCTCAAGTACCTCAAATCAAAGCAGATTTCATTTCATTTCATATTTATAAGGGTGTGCATAGGTTATCAGCAGACAGATATATGAAAGGCAAAAGTAAACTTGATATCAAAAGTCTAAAGATAAGGGAGGGGCATTCAAGGACATATCAAGAATATAAAAATATAAACAGAATTAAGAAAGAAAATAAAGGGAAAGAAAATTTCATACAGGGTAGTTTTTAATTATATATTGTTGGAGAGGAAGAAGTAATGATGTGGAACAATAAGAAAAAGTTATGATTGGCTGGCATTGAATAACAACATTCTAGACCACAATGTTTATTTCATATTCCACCAAATCGTTCTATCTGATTTAACAAGCAATCCAAATGAAAAATATTAATACAAGCAGCTCAGTTGAGTAATCACAATGACAAATCTTAACTATATAATATAAATTGCTAGTATGTCCCTTAAAAGTATCAATTACATCAAAAGATAAATCTCTGAATCAGAATATATTATATAGTAAATATATGAGTTATTCATCTGGGAGTATTCTCTATGTACCTTTTTGTATAACTTTGTGTCATTAGAGAACTGTTGTGTAATTGGACCAGAATTTCCATTGCTAAGCAATATGGTCATAAAACACAACATCACATGACAATGCCATGGCAATTCTGGTAGTCTCCAGTTACCATTGTTAAGCAAATCACCATGGGTCCCTAAGCAAAGATTTCCCATGAATACAACTTCTAATTTCCTGCTGGTTTCTCCATTGACTTTGGTTATGAGAAGCTGGCAGGAAATCAAGAACTCTGAGAACTGGTTAGAAATATCACTCATTCACTGCCATCGCAGGTTGAAACAATCACTGAATAAGTGACCATCAACCAAGGGCCAACCTGTAATGTTGTTGCTAGTAATACTAGTCCTTTCAGGCTCTGGGGGGGGGGATATAAAATGGGTGAAAGTGAATACAGAAAGAATAGATTCACACATTTAAAAACATTCATGATGTTGAAATTTTCAAATTGTGTTCCCCAGCTTTCTTGCTAAATTGAAAGAAATCTAACCTAAATCTGGAGAACGTCAGCCAATTAATGTCAGAGATGCCAGATTAAACTGCCCAATGATATAATTTAACAGATGAAAACTTCCTCTGTTCCAAAGTCAACATTACCTGCAGAAGAAGAAAAGTAGCCAGAAAACAGCCTTCTCCTTCCTTCCTTCCTTCCTTCCTTCCTTCCTTCCTTCCTTCCTTCCTTCCTTCCTTCCTTCCTTCCCTCCCTCCCTCCTTCCCTCCTTCCCTCCTTCCTTCCTTCCCTCCTCCTTCCTTCCTTCCTTCCCTTCTCCCTCCCTCCCTTCTTCCTTCCTTCTCTCCTCCCTCCCTCCCTTCTTCCTTCCTTCTCTCCTCCCTCCCTCCCTTCTTCCTCCCTCCCTCCCTCCCACCCTTCCTTCCTCCCTCCCTCCCTCCCTTCTTGAATTTATATATTTATCCATTCATTTATTCATTCTACTGCAGCAGAAATTCTCATAATTATTTTTCTTCCATTCAATCCTGTCCAATTCTTGGTGACTGCCTGGATAAATCCCTGCAGTTTTCTTGGCACATTTTTCAGAAATGGTTTGCCATTGCCTCCTTCTTTGGCCTGAAATAAAGTGATTGGCCAAGATCACCAAACTGGCTGTGTGCCCAAGGCAGGGCTAGAACTTATAGACTCTGGGTTCTACCTTGTGGCATTAATCACTTCAGCAAACTGTCTTCCTTTTATAACATTAATCATAGTCTAATATGGTTCCATCGCTGACTATTGGGGGCGAGATCTTGGCCCCCTCAGAGAGGGCTCGCAACTTGGGTGTTCTCCTGGATACATGGCTATCTTTCGAAGAGCATATGATGATTGTGGCCAGGGGAGCTTTTTATCAGGTTCACCTGATACGCCAGTTGCGTCCCTTTCTGGACCGGGATGCCCTGCGCACGGTCACTCATGCCATCATCATGGTCCGTCTATATGGGCTCCCCTTGAAGAGCACTCGGAGGCTCTAACTGGTCCAGAATGTGGCCGCGCGGGTGATTATGGGGGTGACATGGCGCACCCATGTAACACCTCTCCTGCGTGAACTGCACTGGCTCCCGGTGGTTTTCCGGGTGTGATTCAAGGTATTGGTTACCACCTTTAAAGCGCTTCATGGTTTAGGACCGGAGTATATACGAGATCACCTTCTGCCACCAATAGCCTCCCACCGGCCAATACACTCCCACAGGGGGAGGCTCCTCAGGGTGCCATCGGCCAAACAATGTTGACTGGTGATATCCAGGGTGAGAGCCTTCTCTGTGGGGGCACCAGCCCGCTGGAATGAACTGCCCCTAGAGGTCCGTATGATTCCCGACCTATGTACCTTTTGCCGCGCCCTGAAGACTCTTTTATTCCAACAAGCCGGGCTGGCCTAATAGGGATTTTTAAATTGGATGTTTGTTAGTTTTTAAATTTTGTGGGACAAATTTTATATATTTGTTTTTAAATTGTTCTTAAATTTTTTGGTTTATATGTGTTTTAATATGGCTGTGCACTGCCCTGAGTCCTTTGGGAGAAGGGCGGTATAGAAGTTCAATAAATAATAATAATAATAATTAATATGGTAAGAGACAAATTGGTTGTTCTAAACTTTTGTGAGTTCAAAAATGAAAGTAGTCCTAGTCAGTGGTGCATTAACCATTAAGCAGACTAAGCACGTAGGGCACCAGGCCCAAAGGGGGAACCACAAAGTTGAGAAAGGAAAAAAAATGAAGTTTTGTCTTTCAAGTCAAGACAATTGGAACTTCGATACATTAAACTTGTGAAATATTAAAATGGATGTTGTATTGCATTTTTGTAGAACTTTTATATAGCTTAAGCTTGGTTTCTTTTGTACAGTATGTACAAACGAGTGGGCACCAAGATTTGTGGGCACCAAGAGCCTTAATCCGCCACTGTTCCTTGCAGTACCTTTTTTATGCAGGGATTCTCCTCTCATTAGTAAATGTACTACAATAAGGGGGGAGGGAATATAATAAAGATAAGAGAACTCTGTTCTTTATTATCAATCAATTAATTAATTAATTAAACATTAATGAGGTTGAAATTCAATATATTTGGAAAGCATCAGATTAGAGAATCCTATTCATATTTATTTATTTATTATTATTTATTATTTATTAATCAAATTTCTATACCGCCCTACTCCCGAAGGACTCAGGGCGGTGAACAGCCAAGATAAAATACAGATAATACAAATATTTAAAAAAATCCCTTAAAATTATTAAATATTTCGGCCAAAACACAGATTAAAACACCCAATTTATAAAATCACGAATTAAAAAATTTAAAAATTTAAAAGATGGGAGTTAGGCCAGGCCAGCTTGCTGAAATAGAAAAGTTTTGAGAGCACGGCGAAACGTGCGCAGGTCCGGGATCTTCCGTATCTCTGGAGGGAGCTCGTTCCAGATGGTAGGTGCCCCCACAGAGAAGGCTCTCCCCCTGGGGGCCGCCAGTCGACACTGTTTGGCCGATGGCACCCTGAGGAGCGTACTGGTCGGTGAGAGGCTATTGGTAGCAGAAGGCGGTCTCGTAGATACCCCAGTCCGATGGCATGGAGCGCTCTAAAGGTGGTAACCAAAACCTTGAAGCGCACCCGGAAGACCATCGGGAGCCAGTGCAGCTCGCGCAGGAGGGGGGTCACATGGGAGCGCCACGTTGCTCCCATAACCACCCGCGCGGCCGCATTCTGGACCAGCTGGAGCCTCCGGGTGCTCCTCAAGGGGAGCCCCATGTAGAGAGCATTGCAGTAGTCCAAGCGGGAAGTAATGAGAGCATGAGTGACCGTATTTAACGAGTCCCGATCCAGAAAGGGACGCAACTGGCGAATCAGGCGGACCTGATAAAAAGTCCCCCTGGCCACGGCCATCATGTGCTCTTCTAAAGACAGCCGTCAGTCCAGGAGGACACCCAAGTTGCGAACCCTCTCCGTGGGGGCCAGTGACTCGCCCCCAATAGTCAGTGATGGCACCAACTGACTATATCGGGATGTCGGAAACCACAGCCACTTGGATGGGTTGAGCCTGAGTCTGTTTCTCCCCATCCAGATCTGCACGGCCTCCAGGCACTGGGACATCACTTCGAGGGCATCATTGGGGTGGTATAACAGATACATTGCTTTAGCACCAGAATTCTGTCAGGGTAAAGACAGACAGATAATATGCAGCCATACATACATACATACATACATACATACATACATACATACATACATGCTATTTGCCTTGAACATGCTATTTGCCTTTCATGACAAAAGAAGACAATATATTATTTATTATCTTGGGTTTTGATACCCACAATCTATTTTGACATTTACATTTTAGCTAGAATTACCATTATCCTTTTTCTGGCTGCATTCTCTGAGGGTATAGCAGTTGCTGAATTTTTTTTTCTCCTGTCAGACTGCAGACTACATTAAACTATAAAGAAAACTATGAGCTGGACATACAAAACCTGCATTTCAAACACAATTCTCTGTTTTAATGTAGCCCTGGGGTTTCACCTGAACTGCTGAAAGCTGATGCATGAATGCAAATAATATAAAATCCCTATGTTATGGCCATTTATAATTCCAACTCAGAAAAACGAAAAGGCAAAGAATATTTGTTTTATTTTAGTTTCATAGCGAAATAGAATAAGTTTTTTTTTAAAAAGCAAAGTTCAGCAAAAAGTCTGATTAAAATGAATTTCTAAGTTTAAAACTGTACTTCATAATACATTCCTTTATGTACCCTGGGACAGAGTGCAATTGCTTTCCAAGATAATATGGAGTGAGAACTACAGTTTTTTTAAAAAAATAATAATAATTCACTGGTGTATAGCTATGATCAAATAAGTACTTTATGCATTTTTTAAGAATCATTGGATATGTCTTAATATAACTGTGTAGCTGGTGACTATTTAAATTTCTTTTATTAACTCATGAAATACCCTCTTTTTCTTCAAAGAAACTTCTTTGAAAATCTGTGTTGAATGATGTCTTTGTCTGGAATCCTACTTAGTGGTTTCAGTGGCAAATGCCAGCAGAAATGAAAGTAACATTAAAGTACAAGGCACAAGTACCGGCATGTTATAAAGGAAGTGTAGTGGGATGCGGGATATTTGTGCCACTGCCCACTCATCAGTCTTTGATGAGATCCTGCAGGAATTATTTACTTATTTATTTGTTAGATTCTATCCCATTGGGGACAGTTAACATCAAAACCATCTTTTATTTTACCACCACAGTGGAGCATTGAATCCAAGTGCAGATTTTTTTTCAGTTTTTTTTTTTTAATTATACAAATAATGTAATGGTGCAGAAAATTCCTTAACTACTAAAACGAGGAAGTAATATGATATATTACTAGTCTACAGAAAAGCTATCAGCATTTCCTAGTAAATGCATTTCCTACTAAAATATAATCCATCTTGTCAAAAGAGGTATCAATGCCTTCTCTATTCAAACCTATTTTATCAATATCTGGCAGAAAAGAAAAAAGAAAGAAAAACTTTCACGCTATTACTAAAAATCAACTTCCATGAACTGCCTTTGAAAATTTTGTCTTGACAAGAAGTTTCTATTTCTATTCTGTTTCAATTTTCATTTTTGGCAAAATGTAATGGCAATTTTTTTATCTGCCAGATTGAGACAATTATCTATAATTTAAATAAATTGCCAAAGGGGATTTTGCAATTAATTAATGGAATGGAATTAATGGAATTATAGCCCAATTCTAGAAACAAATCTAATTCTGAAGTAAAAGGCTTAAATGAACAGATGGACATTTTTTAAAAAAAAAGATATCCTGAAGTAAATGAACGAATAGGTAAAATGAGAGTGTCTTTGTGTGGGCTTATTCTTTGAAGAGAGGAACAAAGATTTATTGGATTTCTGATCATTTCTTGTGATTTGGAATAATTTCCAAACGTAATTGTGCTGAAATTACAATAATGCAGACATGATTTATATCACTTCAATGATAGCTGTGAGGATGGTATATGGAAATGGCTACTGACTCGTGCTAATATATGTACATCAAATTATATGTGCATTGATTATAAACATTGATTTTTAACATTTATGAGATCAGATAAATTGACAATTTATGTCCCAAAAGACCCATTTTGTCAGTCCTCAAAGAAAACCAATCATTATTTACTTAATGAAGTAAATAATATATTTACTTCATTAGGAAGTAAATAGGAATATATTTTCATGCAATTTATATAAGTATTTTCTATTAGAAGTTGAATTTATTGCAAAGTTTCAACATACTTTGATCCATTTAGAGCAGAGTTCCCCAAAGTTTTCAGCTTTGCAGACTGGCAGGTGGGGAGGGGATGGGTTGTGCAAGCTGCAATTGTAGTGTGTGCACATGTGCTCGCTCGCTAATCACACAAGTGATGATACGCATGCGCACACATGCACTCGCCAGCTGTTGTGGCCCATCAGCAGCCTGCGCAGATTGTGGCTGATCTTGACAACGAGGAGGCAGGTGTGTTGTCGCGCCATCAGCCTGTGCAGCCAGGGCTCAAGTTGGACAGCAAGGAGGCTGAAGAAGATGTGGTGCCAGAGGCAGAGATTCAGCCAGGGCTTTCAGATTCTCCAGAGGCTCCTTCAAGTGAAGAGAGTGAAGTGGAGGAGCCTCTTCTCAATGCACAAGCACGCAGAGCTGCCAAAAGGCAGGAGTGGTTACTCAGGAAGAGGTCTCCTCGAGAGTAAGGCTTGGGGCTAATTGGCCACTCCCTTAGCCTATTTAAGTTTGCACACAGGTGGCAAATATTGCAGGAAACAACGTGTGTTCATCCTGTCGTTTGTTGAGCATTTGAAAGTGAATTTTCCTTGCAAACCTGGTTTCTGGGCTAATTGCGAACTATTGTAAGCCTTTATCTAATTTTGGAATTTCTGGCAGGCTGCTAAGAACATTTTTAGTAATAGCCTGCATTTGAAAAAGAGTGTAGTAAACGGAGTTGTTCGGAGTTTTGTGTGTGCTACATTTCTTGGGTTCTATAGCTGGGGCAGAACACCAGCCATTACCACAGCTCAGTTGCAAACCCCTCACAACCCCCTAGTGGGCCATGGCCCACAGATTTGGGATCCCTGATTTAGAGGTACCATAACCTAATCATCCTTGTGAAGTTAAGCCTTCTATATACTCTGATATACTCCTACAATTTCTAACATTTTGTCTTTGTTTTTCATAATATATGAAAAGAACTATACTGATGCCACCTGTAGTTTTCTCATCTGCCACAGTATCCTTGTAGCAATATTTCAGAGGTCATGGCATAACATTGCGTTAAAAAACCGAGTCACATCCAATTAAAAAACAGTTATGTGAGAACAAGTAAAAACATATCCTACATGTATAAAACGGAAGCAGTGACAAACTAATTTTTAATTACAGAAGGTAGCTGGCTTTCATTCTAATGATTTCAGACATACACCTGTAATTTGTTAGTGGACCAAAAGGACATATCTCTGGCAGGAACATTGTAGTTTACCTCACATGCTCAGATTACTTTGATATCACATGCTGGCAGAATTAAAACAGGAGAAATGCTTGGGAAAATGTTCTTATTTATTTATCTATCATATATTTATAACAGCCCAGTTGGCCATCAGACATAGTGACTTTGTAAAGTCCATAAGAAAAGGGAACGCATTTATATGAGTTCTTGAGGTGGTTTAAACATTTTCACCTGTTTGAACATTTTCAATAATAATTTATTTAAAATTAAAATTGCAAAGAAAAAAACTAGTACATACTAAAAAATAAGATTAAGAACAAATAGAAAGTGAAGAAAAGAAAAACACAGACAAATTGAAAAAAAGAAAAAAGAAAAACTTGGTAAAAAAAATGACTTCCCCACCACAAAAGCAATAAACAATTTAATAATTTATCACCTTCTTTTAAAATACAACAAATGCCCTGTTTTTCCCATATCTCACTCTTAACTATATGAAAATCCAAAAGCCTTTTCATTCATTCCTTATCAGCAAAAGTCTAATGCCTCTTTTAATATTGAGCAAATAAATCAACTTTATATTCTTTCCATTTACTTTTAACAAATTTGATATATAATCTATTTAAATAATGCCCTAGACTTGATATATTTTAATTTTTTCTCTTTGTCTCTTCTCACAAAATTGTTCAAAGTTTAACAACCCACTTTTGTAAATCCTTGAAAGTTATACTGATCATTCACTTTGTATATCGCTTTTAATTATTACAATGTCAGCAGGTTTATTTTGCATTTCCAATATAGAACCTTTTTCCATATCATTCTGAAGCATGTAATTTTTCAAGCCACTTTCAGATCAATCTCAAGATTGTCAAGTAAAATGTATTCCTTTTCATAACATCTTTTAAACACAGTGTATTAACAGAGATAGACACTCCTAAAATTAACTTCTGGGTCTATTGTTTAAAGTATCCTTCAATATCTCCAATATTAAAATATTTTGCTTCATTCTGTATTAGCAAGTCAAATATAAGTATTCTTGTCCTTTAATTGTAATCTTTAGTTCCTTGTAGTTCCTTTTGCTGTCCAACCTTCAAAGTTTCATCTGATCATTTTTTAAACAATTCAAAACAAAAGCATTTTCTCACAGGAAGTATTCTAATAATTAATAATTAATTCTAATAATTAATTCCAAAATTTTACTCTCTACTATTCAGACTATTTGTAACTTTACAAATTCTTTAAAATGTTCTAATCACTTTTTACCATTTATTCCAACAAAAAAAAAAAGTCCTTCAACTTCTATTTAAAATTTCTTATACAAAAAATTGAAGGAAGATCACTTGGTATTTTCAGACTTGTCAATCCAAAGGTTTGGATCCAATAATTAAAAAGAAGTTAGCAAGCAATTTATGAAAATGATGAGAAAAGGAAGTCTGCAAACTCTTTTTAAAAGCGCTGGCCTTGGTTTGAGCAAGAGGGCTATCCCCTCGTCTCCTAAATGCTAAACCCACCAGAAGTCACTGTCTTGCAGTCTCTTCATCTTTCTTCCAGAGCGCTTGTGGATGTTCTCCCATCCTCTCTATGTCTGAAGAGGAATTACAAAGAGTCGATCTAATTAGCAGCTATTTATTCCACTGCAGTTGGCAGCTGCTCCACTTTTAGCAAAGCTGTTTTCAGTTCACCATTTCTTCAGCTGGTTTAAACGTTTAAAATGTTTGAGGGAAAGATGACTGCTGAGAATCCCTTAGATCCTTTCTGCCTCTCATTCTTTCCTTTTTTACTCCCACTGAGCCATGCAATCCTGGGAGATTTTGTGTGAGAGAGAAATATATATTGAAGAATCTGCCCCCCACAGAGAGGGCTCGCAATCTGGGTGTCCTCCTGGACTCACGGCTGTCTTTAGAAGAGCATATGACGGCCGTAGCCAGGGGGGGCTTTTATCAGGTTCACCTGATTCGCCAGTTGCGTCCCTTTCTGGACCGGGACGCCTTGCGCACGGTCACTCATGCCCTCGTCACCTCCCGTCTGGACTATTGTAATGCTCTCTACATGGGGCTCCCCTTGAAGAGCACTCAGAGGCTCCAACTGGTCCAGAATGCGGCCACGCGGGTGGTTATGGGCACACCTCATTATGCCCATGTAACACCTCTCCTGCGCAAGCTGCACTGGCTCCCAGTGGTCTTCCGAGTGCAATTCAAGGTGTTGGTCACCACCTTTAAAGCGCTCCATGGCATAGGACCAGGATATCTATGGGACCGCCTTCTGCCACCAACAGCCTCCCACCGACCAGTTCGCTCCCACAGAGAGGGACTCCTCAGGGTGCCATCAGCCAAGTTATGTCGGCTGGCAACACCCAGGAGGAGAGCCTTCTCTGTGGGAGCTCCTGCCCTCTGGAATGAATTGCCCCCGGATATTCGTAACATTTCTGACCTCCGGGTTTTTTGCTGCACCCTCAAGACTCTACTGTTCCGAAAGGCGGGGCTATCAAATTGATTGATTTTAAATTGGGTTTTAATTTTGGGTTTTAAAATTCAGCCAAAACTATTTAATGATTTTAATTAATTTTAACTAGATATTGTATATTTGTATATTTGTATTTTAATTTTGGCTGTACACCACCCTGAGTCCTTCGGGAGAATGGGCGGTATATAAATAAAATTATTATTATTATTATTATTATTATTATTATTATTATTATTATTATTATTATTATTATTATCATAGAAAGCTCAGGCTTTTGTTATAATGTGTAAATGAAACTTCATATTTCTTTCTCTAACTAGTTCTTTCTTCTAAAAGTGACTATGCAGCTTGGATATTTTCATCTTTGCTTTTTCGTTGGTCTAAGTCTACCTTTACAAATTATATCTATCAAACTGATAGACTTTCAGGGTCCGGTTTTGATTGATTAATTGAACAGAAAGTTGTTGTGGTCTGCCAGCAGTCTGCAGAGCTGGCAGCGGAGTCAGACAATGAGGAGGCTGGTGAGGACATGGGCCAGTCCTGGAATCTGGGGAAGGCCTGGATGAGGGCTCTGTGTCAGAGGCAGAGATGGGGCCAAGGACATCTGGGAGTGATGCATGGACTCTGTAGCCTCCAGAGTCATACAGCAGAGAGGCAGAGGAACAGGAGGAGCCTGTTCCTAGTGCACGCATGCACAGAGCTGCCAGAAGGCAAGAGCAGCTAAAGCAAAAGGGATGACTCAGGAGTAAGGCCAGTAGATGATTGGCCCCTCCCATAAGGCTTAAAAGAGAAACAAAGGCACTTGGACCTTTTTGCAGGAAAGCAACATTGCTAACTCTGTTTCCAGTCGGTGTCTCTTATTTGTTTCTGAATTTCATGGGGCTTTGCCAAGTAAGGTCTTTGGCAGGGTGTCAAAGAAGATAAAGATTGGTGATTATCCCGAAAGACTTCTTCTGAAGGACTTGTTTTGCAACTAATTGGGACTCAGCTGGGAATAATAATAATAATAATAATAATAATAATAATAATAATAATAATAATAATAATAATAATAATAATAATAATAATAATAATAATAATATTTCTATTCAGCCCTTCTCCCGAAGGACTCAGGGCAGTGTTCAGCCTATTTAAAAACACAAGACAAAAACATCGATTAAAAATTTAAAATAATTAAATAAATTTGACTCAATTTAAAGCCCCACAAATTTAAAATACCCCAATTTAAAATTATTATGTTGATAGCCCAGCCTGGCGGAATAACAGGGTCTTCAGTGCACAGCGAAACACCCGGAGGTCGGAGATCTTACGTATTTCTCGGGGCAGTTCATTCCACATGGCTGGGGCTCCCACAGAGAAGGCCCTCCCCCTGGGTGTCGCCAGCCAACATAACTTGGCTGATGGCACCCTGAGGAGACCCTCTCTGTGGGAGCGAACTGGCCGGTGGGAGGCTATTGGTGGCAGAAGTCGGTCTCGAAAGTACCTGGGTCCTGTGCCATGGAGCGCTTTAAAGGTGGTAACCAACACCTTGAATCGCACCCGGAAGACCACTGGGAGCCAGTGCAGCTCGCGCAGGAGGGGTGTCACATGGGCACAATGAGTTGCGCCCATAACCACCCGCGCGGCCGCATTCTGGACCAGTTGGAGCCTCTGAGTGCTCTTCAAGGGGAGCCCCATGTAGAGAGCATTACAATAGTCCAGACGGGAGGTGACAAGTGCGTGAGTGACTGTGCGCAAGGCGTCCCGGTCCAGAAAGGGCTGCAACTGGTGAATCAGGCAAACCTGATAAAAGGCCCCCCTGGCCACGGCCGTCATATGCTCTTCTAAAGACAGCCGTGCATCCAGGAGGACACCCAGATTGCGAGCCCTCTCTGTGGGGGGCAAAGATTCACCCCCAATAGTCAGCAATGGCACCTGCTGACTATATCGGGACGCTGGTAGCCACAGCCACTCGGTCTTGGACGGGTTGAGTCTGAGCCTGTTCCTCCCCATCCAGACCCACACGGCCTCCCGGCAGTGAGACATCACATTAAGGGCATTGTTGGGGTGGTCTGGGTGTCAGACTGCGATGCTATCTCAAAATTAAATGAATTTCCAAATTGCCAATCTTTAAGGAAATCTTTCTTTAATTGAGCACAGCCACCGGATCATGACTCCGTGTGGACAAGACTGACCTTTTGACTCCCAATCCCTCCCTTTCCTATCCCCAAATCTCTGCTTCTCATTGGCTATCTTCCAAGTCATTCTTCAGACTCCTTTTCTCGTCATCTCCCAGGAATGTGCCCCCTCCCCTCATTTCCACGACAACTCGACTTCAAAGGGATCTGGCAGGCAAAAGTTTCAGAGTTTATCTTTCGCTCTCCTCTGCTCTCTATGTGAGCGTTGAAATGCTGAAGATGTACAGCTGAGTATCATCAGCGTACAGATGACACTTCACCCCAAAACCACGGATGATCTCACCCAGTGGCTTCACATAAATGTTGAACAGAAGGGGCGAGAGGACCGATACTTGTGGCACTCCCCATGCGAGGTGCCTCGAGGTCGACCTCTGCCCCCCTGCCAATACGAACTGCGAGTGGTCGGAGAGGAAGGAGGAGAACCACCGCAGAATGGTGCCCCCTATTCCTAACCCGCTCAACCGCTGCAGCAAGATACAATGATCGATGGTATCAAAAGCCGCTGAGAGATCTAATAGGACTAGGACAGAGGAGCAACCCCTGTCCCGAGCCCTCCAGAGATCATCCACCAACGCGACCAATGCCGTTTCTGTGCTGTACCCCTGCCTGAAGCCCGACTGGATAGCTTCATCCAGGTGTCAGGGAAGCTGTCGTGCCACCACGCTCTCAACAACCTTCACCACAAAACGAAGGTTGGAGACCGGACGGTAGTTGGCTAATTCAGACGGATCCAGGGAGGGCTTCTTGAGGAGGGGCCTCACTACTGCCTCTTTCAAGGTGGCAGGAAAGGCACCCCCACTCAGAGAAGCACTTATAATTCCCTGGAGCCAGCCTCGTGTAACCTCCCGGGAGGCCAGTACCAACCAGGAGGGACACGGATCCAATAAACACATGGGGGCACTAATCTTACCCAGAACCCTGTCCACATCCTCGGGAGCCACAGGATCAAACTCCTCTCAGATAATATTCTCAAGACCTTCCCTCATCTCCTCCCCTGGACTCATCCAATTGGAGTCCAAGCCATCCCGAATCCGAGCGACTTTATCATGCAGGAATTGCACAAACTCCTCAGCTCGACCCTGCAAGGGATCTTCTCGCACTCCCCCGCCCCGGAGAAGGGAGTGGGTCACCCTAAACAGGGCGGCTAGGCGGTTCTCTGCAGATGCAATAAGAGCGGAAAAATAGTTAGATTTCGCCGCTTTTATTGATATATGACCTCACCTGTGTCCGGTCGGAATCGGATTGACTAGTCCTCCAAATGCTCTCTAGGCATCTTTTCCGATGCTTCATCTCTCTCAGCTCCTCAGAGAACCAAGTGCAATTCTTTTAATATTGCATGGTTTATATATGTGGACATTGACAATCAAACTGCAAATGATGAGAGGCATTTAAAATCAGATTTAATTGCTTCTTTATCAATTTCTATTACATTTAGTGCATATGCCTCTCTGAGGATGGTTTACAGTGTTTACAGTTAATATGTTTCAAATATTTTATCTGTCTTTGCCTTATAAAAGACTAACAGGGTTGAAACTACAGGAAATTCCTCGGGGATGATGTTCCACAGGATAGATGATGCCAATGACAGTCAGGGCACAAAAGGACCATCGCTGGGCCCAGGTCCTGAGCATCTTCTCCTTCTATGCACACATGGGCAGACAGTTTCTGTTTGGAAGAGTCAAATCATATAAGATTTTGTTGGTCAAAACTATGTCATTCATTTATTGTGCAAACCTATTGGTAACTAATGAAAGGGAATGAACACTGGTGTTCCATTCACATCCTGTCTGCCACATCTTATTTAACTGCAGTTTCCAAGGTATTTTGAAGTGCAGACCAACATATAGCATGTCACAGTAGCAAACCACTCACAACTTCACTGCTTTCCTGGCATTATTTGTTGATCCAAAAGAACTCCCAAGTTGCAAAGCTGCTCAGCTGGATGGGGGTGGAGAAGAACTCCTTCCATATCTAACACAGGAACTATGTCTAAATCAAGTAACGTTTACCTGGGATTTCATCATTAATATCCACCCATCTATCCATTATTGCCTCCAGAACAGGATAAGGATTGTATCTTTGACTTGGCAATATACAATTGGTTTTCACTGATAATAAATAAGGAATAACATTTTCCACTGGCCTCACATATGTTAAAGACTTCATATTTGATGTAATAGGCTTAATCTATTAGTCTGATTCATTCTTACCATATTGTATTTAAAGTGTACAAAGTCTCCTTTGGCTTCCTTACTTCTAATTGAGTAAATTGGAAATTCTTTGTTCTGTTTGCTTAATTAAGAAATTGTAGAAAACCTTAAAAAATATACATTTATACAATATATACTTGATTTAAGAATTAATAATAGAAACAGGATTTCTTTATGACTTCTCTGTAGCTTGGCTAAAATGTTAGTGTTATTGACTTCAATGAGTATGTAATTTTTAAAAAATTTTCTGCTGTCTCAGAAAATGATGAGTAAATGAGTCATTTTTAGTATTCAGTATATAGCCAGATATTTTCAAGAAGGTTTTCAAGTTTTAGATTTCTTGTGGCAAATACATACTGGATTCAATGGACCTTTTAGTATGTGTAACTGGCCAGTTAAAATCAAAAGAAATTAAGAAGGATGTCAATCAGTGAAAGTTAAAACTAAATAATGTTGAATGTCATCATGTCCAGATTTATTTTCTGCCTTTTTAGTGCTGAAGCTTGGTATAGATTGCTTCATTTATTTCATTTTTATCAGATAATAAAATTATTATTTATGTATTAAAATAAATAAAAATATGTTACTATTGGAAAACTTTCCTTTTTTGTTTGAATGCCAAAGAATTAACTTCTCTCTAGATATTTTCTGCTAAAGGGATAGATTTTTGCATCCAAATCACTACATGCACAATTAATGTGCACATGGAAATTTAAAGATGGAAAAAGAAAGGTCAGTCAAATTAACTCTGGGGGAAAGACTAATGACTGAATCAGCATTTGAGTCACTGATTCCATGTCCATTCTTTCAGTTAAAAACAAGAATTCTCAGACCACAGTAAAAAAAAAAAAAGTTCAGTGATCTTTTTTTTTGTCATGTGCATCTTCACTTCCTGATTAACTCTAAAGGGAATAAAAGTTCTACAATTCAAGATGAAATTACCTTGACAACATAATGTATTTAGTATCTTACTCAGATTTCTATACCTTCTTTCTAGTAAGACTGTTTTTAAAGTTCTTCATATATCTTTATTGTAAATGTTTTTTGCTTATTCGTTGTATCAGGATCAACAGACAATAATTCTTCTATATTTTGTAGAGCAGTGAATTATTTGTAAGTCCTTTAGCAAAATACCAAGATGTTAACAGAGAGTTGTAACTTTAAATGCCAGGAGCAAAATCTGTGACCCAGTTCTAAGGAGACTGAAAGCATACTATAATGTTTATTATTTTAATTTTCTGTTTCAATCTGAAAGTGTCTCAGTGAAATTGGTTAATACATATTCTCATAATAGTTTGTGATATTCTTCAGTTAGACGGTTCTTTTAAATGCCCAGTGTTTTCTGCTGTAGAAATACTGTAATTAATTCATCAAAGTTACTTTTGTTAAACAAAAATAAACTTTTATATTACATAAACTTTTTTTTCATAGTATTTTATTAATGTTTATTGCTCCCAGCCTGAATGTCTAAATTTGTAACTTTTAGCTAGGAAGCAGTATAACTATATGATAGAAGGAAATATATTGGATACTAACACATGCAAAAGGTTCTAGATATCACAACATTGTGATGAAATTCAATCTTAATCATTAGGGTAATCATAGAGTCAAGTCAAGTATTATTTCTATTCTATGTTCTATTATACACCTAGTATTTTTATCCAGTTTTGGGCATTTTATGAAAGACCTTAACCATCTGGAGCATTTTCAAAAGACAATATAAGTTGCTTGTGACTTATGTCATTGATTTAAAAATAACCAAATGACTTTCTCAAATAACAGCTCCTTCATATGACAAGGATTCTATGCTTCCATACCTAACAATCTTTATAGTGATTTTGATAAAACTGAACTCTGTAAGATGGAACAATGAAAAGAGAAGGTTATATAAATTATGATTCTAGGTAATCATTCATCACCCAGCTGAATTACTTCAAATATTAAATCTGAACTTCTTTCATATGATTTTGGTTTTATATGAGTGTTCTATTTTATGTGTTCATAAATATAAAATGTGTACAAATAAATAGTCCTTGGTATTCTCTGAGCTTGGCTGTTTTCTTGCAGATGTTTCATTACCCAATGCTATTAAGGTGTGGAGTTTACTCTCAGTTTATATTCTAGGGCATGGGTGTCAAACTCACGTTACCATCACGTGACGTATCACAATGTTTTTTCCCTTCACAGAGCAGGGGTGGGCATGGCCTGTGTATGACGTATCCGGCCTATGGGCCGCCAGTATGTAGATATTGTTTATGTCTATGTATCTACTGATGGCTAATTTGTCAAAGTGTCAGATTTCTAGAAATTCCCTAGCATTTTCAAACTTGCCTTGGTCTAGGATGGTCACAGTTTCCTGGAACTATGGTTAAGTCTGTCCATATGTTGTAAGTTTTCATCATGACTACTGACTTCTGGTTGGTGTTCATGGATACATTCAGCCAGTTTTCTGCCTGTTTGACCTATGTATATTATAGATCAGTGATGGTGAACCTTTAAGAGACTGAGTGCCCAAACTGCAACCCAAAACCCACTTATTTATCGCAAAGTGCCAACATGGCAATTTAAGCTGAATAATGAGGTTTTACTACCTAAAATAATGATAAACAATGCAGAGTTCAGCTAATTGTTCTAAGAAAAATCTGATAAATGTACTTTTATGCCCCTTCATTTTTTTCTGCTTTGAAATATTACATTTAGCAACAATAAAAAAGAAAAACTTTCGTAATATCATTTCTCTTTCCTCCCTCTCTCTCTTTCCCCCTCTCTTTCTCTCACTCTCCCTCCCTCTCTTTCCCTCCCCCTCTCTCTATCTCTCTCTGCCTCTCTGTTTCTCTCTCTGTTTCTCTCCCTCCCTCTCTTTATCTCTCTCACTCTCTGTGTCTCATCAATCTATCTATCTATCCATCCCCCTCCATCCCTCTCTCTCTCTCTCTCTCTCTCTATCATCTATCTATCTATCTATCTATCTATCTATCTATCTATCTATCTCTCCATCTATCTATCTCCCTGCCTGTCTCCCTGCGTATCTTTCTGTCTATCCATGCTCTGCTGTCTAGCTTCACGTGTCATGTGAATCCAACCACTTGAGCTGTGGAGAGGAAGTGGACGCTGGCAGGCAAACCCAAGCGTTAGAGATCCACACAAATAAGGCAATTCCAACCTGGATCCTGTCAGGGAGACCCACCTTCCACCCTCTCTCCCTCCATGGTGGGGGCCTGGGTAGCCTGAGTGCAGCTCCTTCCTTGGAGGCAACCAGCAAGCAAACAAACGTGGGGCTCTGGCTGAGAGGTGGTGGTGTGGAGTCCCACCTCTGGCCAGCGAGAGTGGGGCTCGCACCTTCCCTCCACCACTGAGGTGCTGGTGCTGGCCGAGAAAGATACGCGAGCCAAAAGTTTGCAGCTGTACTTAGCGGAGTTTGCAATCAGGCTTGGCAGGGCCATTTAGCAGGGTGACCCCGACCCCTGGTTTGCTTCAGTGCAGAGTGGGAATGCAGAAGGCAGAGGAAATCCGTGCCTCTCGACGTTCAGCCCTCAAAGACTCCTTTGGGACAACTTTTTCTGCTTTTGAAACATTACACTTAGCAACAATAAAAAAAGAAAAATTCTTGTAATATCATTTCTCTTTCCCTCCCCGTCTTTCTCTGTTTCTCCCTCTCTTTCTCTCTCTTTCTCTCTGCCTCCCTCTGTTTCTTTCTCTCTCCCCCCCTCATGGGTGGGGAGGAACTACTGAACTGATGCTGGGTGGTGCAAATGACGAGCCCAGGAGCAGCACACTCATGCTAATCTGGCTGGCAGGGAGGCAGGACATCCCAACACAGGCAGCTCTGCAGTAAAAGAAACTGCTTTTTTTTGGCTGACCCAAGACGATGCAGGTTCACATTGTGGCTCCACATTGTAATGGGCTTCAGGAGGAAGACAGGACCCCGTCTCCCCCATTGTGAAGCGTGTGAGTGAAAAAGTTCACTCGATCAATTCCAACTTCGCAAGATTTTTTTCTTTTGCAGGAAGTTGGAATTGAGTGAAACGCGATGGAGAAACATGATTGGATCTGGACTGGGGCGATTGCATGCGTGCCCACAGAGAGGGCTCTGCACACGTGCCATAGGTTCGCCATCCCGGTTATAGATGTTTTCCTTCTTTGGCTGCTGGTCTTTTGATTTATTTAGGATGTTGTGGACAGCCTTAGTTGACTTATGTGCTACAGTGATTCCATATGGTTGTAGTAATCTATTGGTGATTTGAATTGATGTGTGCAAATAATTGCATTCCGATCATATACTGTAAGTTTCATTTTAAAATGACAACTTTTTAGCATGTATATCTATTAGAAAATAAATGTTACTTAATCCAGTGATATTTGTTCCCAGGAAGTAAGTGGCTGTGTGTATGTGTGTGTGTTTGTGTATTTGCAAATGAAATATTTAAGACATTTCTAAATTGATTTTAACTAATACATTCTACAGAGCCCATTAAGGTATCAAGCTAAAAATCAGGAATCTGCGAGTTCTAGTTCTGTCTTAGACATGAAGTCAGCTGGGCATTCTTGGACCAGTCACTTTCGCTCAGCCCTTGGAAGGAGGCAATAGCAAGCCATTTCTGAAAATCTTGCCAAGAAAACTTGGCGACTAGTCTAGTTAATCACCAGAAGTCAACACTGACTTGAAGGTTCCATCTATCATCTATCAATCATCTTTCATCTAGCAGCTAGCTGATGACAAACCTGAAATCTATGTACCCACTGTTTTTTGAAATTAATAAAGGTATATTAGTATGCTTTAGATTTGACTTCATTTGAGAAACGACAACAAGTGTGCCTGGAATTAGTTCTTAGTCAAATGAGTGTGCCTTAGCAAGTAGTAAATATTATCTGTAGTTTATTGCTTGGGAAAAAAAGCTGTAGAATCACTAGTAAAAAAATTTAATATATATATAAAGATAAAGCTCTTTAAGACTTTAAAAATATGTTACAAATTAAAATTTAATGAAGCAGTAAGAATACTTCTGAAGAAATAATTAAGTGAATTAATGTCAGAGAACGTACTAGAAATTTCAGAGGAAATTTTCAGAGCGATTGAAGATTAATTTCTCTAATAGAACAGAATTTGTATTGAACTATAGAAGTTTTAAAAGCATTTGTTTTAATATATGCAATAATGTACTAAACACGTGCATCCATAGACATTATATCTATTAATATTACACAGTTTAAAATACAATTCAAACAGGGAGCCTTGATTCAACACTGGTACAGAGCCATTTAATTTGTGTACAATCTAAACAATCTAAAGTTACAATCTAAACAAATCTTTTGTACTTCTAGCATAAATGGGTTTTGAGTGCTATCATTAAAATCAGATAAAATATACTTTTCCTGCATCTGAAATAACTTAGTAGTTACTGGTATTTACCTCATCTTTTTCAATATACTTCTTGCAGACTGATAAATGTAATGGGCACTTATAAAAGGAAACGTAAAACTATACCCCAATTCTGAGAATTACTACAAAGGCAGATTTTTTATATATACCGTATTTCCCTGAAAATAAGACTCTGTCTTATATTTTTCTGAACCCTGAAATAAGGCCAAGCGCTTATTTATTGCCGTATTGCTATACACTCAAAAGCCCAATTGGTCTTATTATCGGGGATGTCTTATTTTGGGGAAAATAGGGTATATAACAAGACTATCTACTCTTATTGTTGAAGGTTCTGTTTGCAATTGTAAAATGCTAAATGCTTGCTGAACATTGCAGAAGGTTATATTGTCTAATTATTCTGTTCTAGTTCCATTTCAGCCTGCCATATTAAGATAAAAAATTTGATAGAACTATAAGATTCTTATCCCTTCAAGTACCCAAATTACTGTATAACACTGTAAAGTCTTGCAGTTCTTAGGAAAGGTAGTTTTGAGAATGAATCCTTGTCCAACAGTTCACTGAAGGCAGATTGGCATCCACTTTATTGAATTAACAAAGACAAGAATGAACTAAACTAAATTAAACTAAAATGTGGACTGTTTCAAAGAAATACCTTTGCAAAGAGGGTTCAGGAATTTATCAATATGACCTTAATTCAGAGTGAGCCAATTCATTTTGTACAAGATAGCCAAGATTTTGTGTAATATTTTGTGAAACTCATTTTCTTACATGCTGGACATATTTCTTCAAACTTTTGGAAAGCTGCAAAATTTCTGCTCCAAACTGCATTTGTGGTCTAAGGAAATAGTAACCATGAACATAATGGAAATATTATTTAAAACATTAAAAACCTTTAATGTGGTTTAATAGCCATTGCAACTTGATTATTGTTGTACACAGCTCTGTAATACGGTAGTTTAGTTTCTACAATCTGGTTTATTTGCAGTAACACAGATATCTTATTAATAGTTACTAGATTGTTCTGACTATAATGGAAATCACAAACCATGCAATCACTTCATAATCACAATCACTGACTCTAACACAATCACAAATCATAAACCCTTAGATTACATACAAAACCATCATTACATACAAAAACCCTGATAAAACCCAGTTTTATCAGGGTTTCAGCTAGATCCAAGCACTAAGCAGGACAGCAACCCTTTGGGAATGGGATTCTTTACAAAGCACATTTGTAGGGTTCCTGGTTCTTAAATGCCTCTCTGGATCAGTTGTTTAATTAACAGTTTGCTTGTATCTCCTAAATAGAGTCATTTGGCTAAGGCAGTTCACAAACGTGACAGCTGCTACCAAAATTCTCTTAGCTAAGATACTAAAATAGATCTATGTGAAAATTACTAATAATGTAAAATATATGGCCTATTTTTAGATGGACAGATATGTTAAAGTACACATGCTTTCGGCTGAAATGAACACTTTGAGTTTAAAGCCATTCACATCCTTTTATATAGCCACCTACACTACTAGAAGTAATTCCCATCGGCCTTTATGAATTACCATTTAATATGCACGAGAATTATTATACATATACTTAATGTAGGTTTATATATAGAATCTGGATTATAAAGGCAGGCATTTCACATTTGAGGCAAATGTAAGAATTGTGAAAAGAATGTAATATTCCTGAGAATATTTTTATTTTCCTTCAACCATTATGGGCCTAAAGTCTGGAAGTCTGTTCATCCAAATTGAACTAGATTTAGGATTATTAGAGCAGAATGAGACTATGGTAATAGTTTTGTAATCCTGAATGTCTATCCATATTTTTTTCTTTTCATATTAAGACAGATCAAATAGCTTTCAAAACATGTGCCCAAGTAGTTCAAATAGTATAAATTTTATCACATTTCCTGCCTGTTTTAGCAGGAGTGAATTTTATCCATTCGGTTAAAAATTTAATTTCATTTACAGTTTTTACTATATAAACATACTCAACTGTCTCTAATATATACTAATTAACTTTAATTTTCAAAATAATTTATGCAATTTGCCTTTATGTTTATCTTCGTTTAGTGAATTTTCAAGAACTAGATTTTGTAATGTATCCCAATATAGTTTTCTTTTTAAAGAAACTAAAGACTTTTCTATACATTAAAAAAAAAAAAGTTTTGTCTTGCATTTCCCACAAATACTTTCTGTGTAATTGTAGACATTTGAGTATCAAAATATTGTTATGCTGTTATCCAACTTGATGGTTTTTCATAAACTTAAAGTTTATATATTTTGAAAAAGTTGAGTCATTTTTAGTGTATGCATATATATATATTGGCAGACATAGGAATATTTTTCCAAAACCTTCTACTGAATGAAACATAATGCATGTATCTACAGAAATCAATGTTTTAAGTAATAATAACTATTACATAGTCTTTATAGTAGTCTCAAATAATTAACCAATTAATAATTACTTTCATTAATCACCTAGAGTTTCTACCAGTTCTCTCTGTGTGTGTGTGTGTGTGTGTGTGTTTTCCTGTATGAAACATTTTATTATGATCAAAATTATGGCTCTGATGGGTTGAATTCAGAATAAATTTCTCATGGAAGAAATGAATGCACATAAAATCACACTTTAATCTTCAATTCAGCTTGTATGTAACTTTGTGTTTAAAAAATGCTGTAAGTTATTTACTAATAAATTATGTTTATTTTTCAGGAAATGTTTTTGTAGTCAACTTAGCTATCGCCGATCTGATCGTAGCTATCTACCCATATCCTCTGATCTTGACATCTGTCTTTCATAATGGCTGGAACCTTGGATATATACACTGCCAGCTCAGTGGATTTCTTATGGGCCTGAGTGTGATTGGATCTATTTTCAACATTACAGGCATTGCTATTAATCGATATTGCTACATCTGCCACAGTCTCAAGTACAACAAGTTGTACAGTGAAAAGAATTCTGTCTGCTATGTCGTTCTAATCTGGACTTTGACTTTTGTTGCTATTGTGCCAAACTTTTTTGTTGGATCCCTTCAGTATGATGCTAGGATTTATTCATGTACTTTCTCTCAGTCAGTAAGTTCCACATACACCGTAGCAGTGGTCTTTTTTCATTTCATTCTTCCAATAACCATAGTAACATTTTGTTACCTGAGAATATGGATCCTCGTTATCCAGGTACGGAGAAGAGTTAAACCTGACTACAAACCTAAGCTAAAGCCACATGATTTCCGGAACTTTATCACCATGTTTGTAGTCTTTGTACTGTTTGCAGTCTGCTGGGCTCCATTGAATTTCATCGGCCTTGCAGTGGCTGTCAGTCCAGAAATGATAATTTCCAAGATTCCAGAGTGGCTGTTCGTTTCCAGCTACTACATGGCATACTTCAATAGTTGCCTTAATGCTATCATTTATGGACTTCTAAATCAGAACTTCCGTCGAGAATACAAACGAATACTTAGGACACTTTGTACAAGAAAAGTTTTCTTCCAGGACAGTTCTAATGATGCTCCAGAAAGGATAAAAAGCAAGCGCTCACCCCTGCTCACACAAAACAATTTAGTGAGGGTTGGCTCAGTATGAGGGGAGAAATCTAGTTACTAACAATTACTAAATATTATGTTACATGATACCCAAGTATTAAATCCACGTACTAGCCTTGTTCTTCAACTTCTGTTACAATACATGGAAAGTTACATGTATATATTGTATGCATTTAGATAAGATAATATGTATAACATTTTGGAACCAAGCTAATAATTACATATTCTATTATCACATTATGTATAATGTTACACACAGCAGGCATGATTTCAACAAAGATACTTGAAAACCATTGACAATAGTTAAGAAAATATGTCAGTTACACTTGACATTGTTTAGATAATTTCCAGTAATTCAGTGACATCACAAATGTACATTGCACTCCTACACAAGTCTTCTCTAATGTAAGATCACTGAATTCATAAAGGCTTGTAGTTGGGTACATGAATGTATAGAATTGTAGTTTTGGGTTATTAACAGAAATATAAAATAATTCCCTGTAAATTATTTGTGTAATTTAGATTAGCCCAAAAAATGGATTAAAACTAATCAGCTCATTACTTTGATTTCCTATGCTTATCACAGCTTCTTCCAACATTCAGCAGCGTCTTCCATTGCTTGCTATCCTAGAAGAGATTCTGTCAGTACACACAGTTTTAAAAAATGAGATTGTGAGACTTAGTTGCTTCTTTGCCTCAAAGAACATTATAATTATATGGCTCCAAATCTATTTCTGTTGCCAATAATTTGGAAGCACATCTTAGAACCAGAAAAGCTTTTGATATGAAGCCTCCTTTGATCTGCCTAAGACAAACTACAAGATCATTTCCCTTTTTGCTTTTTTGGACATCAGACCTGGATGAGGTCTTGAAAGGCTGGAAAGGGAAGATTTTTTTTCTTTATATTCAGAAGGAGCAGGGTATCTTTAACTTAAAGTTGCAATAATATGTCCATTTTATTCTGGATAATAAAATATTTTATTAAAATTGTGAAATAAAATAAAATATTGGCACATTAAAAAAACAAGCATTAGTCCTTAATTTATATTTTGAAAGAATTTTATTAAAATTAATAGCACATAATGATTTGGTGCTTTAAGGTTAATTCACTTGCATTAATTATAAAGTTACCTGATGTATTTGCAGTATATTAGTGGTTAACAAACTTTAATTATACTAGTAATTTTAATGACTCTTATACACTGATTTATATAATAAGATTTTTAGTTCTCTGATTTTTTTAGAAAAAACTTTAAATTTATGAATATAATTGATCAAATGGGATCTTCTAAAATGAGTTCATGATTAATTATAACTCTTGGTATTTTAAAAATAGAACATAATCATTTTTCAAGAAGAAATTCTGTTTTCATAGAATCAATTTTAGTAAAATTGTAATATCCATTACATTGTAAATTTATTAATTGTTCCCTTTAAAGTATAACAAAAAATATAAAATCCAAGAATCCCTAATAAACATTAGGGTCCAAGGCTTTGTAGAAACAAAATGTATATCAATCAGAAATAATTTTTCTAATAAATAATTTTTAAAATAAGAACATGAACAAATTTGAATGGGCAGACATAATTTGCCTATAATATTCTTTAAAATAATCTTAGTAATACCTGCTTTTTTACAATCATATGAACATTTGTTGGATTAGCAGTAGCCAAGAATCATTATACAAGTTTTTAGATATTAGAAACAGACATGATAAAACCAGTTGTTAACAAAATAATTTGTTTTCTCTAAATAACCCTTGAAATAAAAGTGGATTGAAATAATAGGTTATATATTATCCCATTAATAAAGTCTATATAAATCTGTCCATGAACACTTGATACTCCATGAATATTTCTTCATGAATACTTTACTTGAGGAACAAATGCAACCAGGTTGTTACAGTATATGAGCTTTTTATTAGCATCTGATTAACCTGCAGAAAATTGGAATAAATGAGCATGTTATCAGATTTAGTCTCTCTTTATATTCCTTGTTTCAATAATTCACAATTCTTACTTTATTCTATCCTGGTGAATTTTAAAATCTGACCATCAGAATATTTCTGTTGTCAAAACCTACTGTCTCTTGTGTAGCAGTAACTACTACCATATAACATTCATGTGGAGCCAACTTAATGAAGGAGAAATAAGGTTCACCATACAACTATTTAAGCAGAAGAGTTGTGTTGTTAGAAACTTCTGAAGTTAATCTGATGCTGCCATTGAGAGCATGTCACCAATTTAAAACGCGGGTATGCATTGATCCCTGCTCAGGTATTTTCATAGGCTACTCCCCAAAATAGTATATCGTTAGCTAAGGGATCTGTACTTTATTCCATGTAAAATTCTTCTATTTAAAATTATTTGTGTTGTGACATCTGCAAATTTGACTAAGTGACCAGAATTTCAATACTGTTATGATGCAGATTGGCTAGTGGTAACAAATGATGACAAAGAAATTTAAAAATACAAGAAGTGTCATTGCTGTGTAGAATGAAAATGAAAAAGAATTATCATTAATTATACAAAATCAAAATAGGAAAGAGATGAGGTCAGAGAAAGGCAACTACAAAAGTACCTTTCCCAGGTTCTCTTTAGGCCTGGGAGTAACTATACCGAGTCAGCACTCTGGTATATCCCTAAAGCTAATGTGAGATATCACTGAAGGAAATAATCCATCCCCTTTTCTCAGGATTTAGCTTGCTCACAAGATGTGGGGTTTTTTTTAAAAAAAAAAATAATTGTTAGGGATTTTGACAGTTATTCTAACACTAAGGCTTGTTTTAGATGATCTTAGAGTTTTCATGTTTCTCACTTTCATGTGAGAAACTTCCATGGTGTAAAACTACAGTCGGCTTTCAGCAATCACTGTCAAAGTCTTGCAAAATAAAAATGACTTGGCATGTCTCCATCCATTGCTCGGTAGATGGTGAATTGTGTGGTGAAATGCACCATTATAACATAATAGATGAAATTGGCCTTGGTAGCTATGCTGGACAGGAGACGAGTAAAATATAAGGGGAATCAGGCGGTAGAGTAGTAGAATTTTGTAACAAGAGCTGGTTAGCCCCTCTCAAAATCAGCTATGGATGTTGTTTTAAGTCAAGTATGCTGGATATCAAAGAAATAAATCTTCCTCTTCTTGTATATAATTAGAGACAATAAAAAAGAATCATGCTATGCATTAAGCCCAAAGTATGTAATTCCAGGAGAAGCAGATTCCAGATGAAAAGAGGAAAAAAAGGGGAGATTCATAATAATTTGACCCTAAGATGTAATTTTCATTTCAGAATTTTAAAAGTTTCATAGTCTGGAAGGAATTTTTTTTAAACCACTTTTTTTTTTTTTTAATTTGATTTATATGCCGCCCTTCTCCGAAGACTCAGGGCGGTTTACAATGTGCTCAGCAATAGCCTTCATTCTTTTGTATATTTATACAAAGTCAGCTTATTGCCCCCACAACTGGGTCCTCATTTCACCTACCTTAGAAAGGATGGAAGGCTGAGTCAACCTTGAGCCTTGGCGAGATTCGAACCCTGCAGTAATTGCAGGCAGCTGGTCTTAATAAGCTTAATAACAGGGTGCCTTAAACCCCTGTACTACCAAGGCTCTATACTGTCTTGTGTCTTGTGGGACAGAATTAATTAGTCATCTGAAGAAGTAAGTTTGAAACAGATCATTAGCTTATTGTGAGAGGCTACAATTTAGCAGATCCTGTGAAACTAGGAATTCAGTAACAAGATAAATACTGGCAAGTCAGAAAGAACAATAATCTTTAAAACAGCAGTCACAATCACAGACTGCAGCTGTGTGAACAAATCAGAGAGTGACTTGTTAGACAAATGATCGTCTTCTGCATGAATTATACTGAGACCATAAATGTGAAACAAAATATTTCCATAAAAATAAATCACATCAGTTATCTAAAACACATCATTTATCTAAAATACATCACTTACCTACAAAACTTTCTGATGGCATAAATTTATTTTAAGTTAAAAATAATTCAGAAATAAAGTGTTAACAATTGGCAAAAAAATGTAATTTGAATAAAGTCATGCTGGTATACAAGTAGCCCTCGACTTATAACCACAACTCAACCCAAAATTTATGTTGTTCAGTGAGAAATTTGTTAAGTGAGTTTTGCTCCATTTTATGACTTTTCTTGTTATGTTTGTTAAGTGATCACTGCAGTTGTTAAATTAGTCACACGGCTGTTAAGTGAATCTGGCTTCCCTATTGACTTTGCTTGTCAGAAGGTTGTAAAAGGGGATCACATGACCCGGGAACACTGCAACTGCAACATAAATGTGAGTTAGTTGCCAAGCATTCAAATGTAAATTGTAATCATGGGGATGCTGCAGTGATCTTAAGTGTAAAAAACTGTCATAAGTCATTTTTTTCAGTTTAAAGTTGTAACTTCGAACAGTCACTAAATGAACTGTTGTAAGTGAAGACTATCTGTGTATTTTGAATGCTATGTAGATCAGGGGTGGGCAACTGTGGCCCTTTTACAACCTGTGGACTTAAACTCCCAGAATTCCTGAGACAGCCAAGCTGATGTAGATGAATGAATAGCACAAAACTGCCCTATCTGAAAGTATCTAAAATAGGAATTAAAATAAGGTGTAAAGATGCTATCAAATTGCAGCTCAGAAAAGAGTTATTGCTTTTCTAATTCAGATTTAAATTCAATTTCCAGAAACCAATGGGAATTGTAGCTGGGTAAAAAGGGAGTACCACAGATCTTGAACAAAGAATTGTCCATAAGCCATGAAAATATAAATTTTTACCTTAGTTGTAATACATATATACCCGTAAGTTTCTACTATTTTGAACATCTCAATAATGCTGAAAGCAATGTAGTAACAAACACATTCATATTCATGAATAAGTAAAAATTTAGTGGGATTGTAAATATTTATTTGCCTGCAGTGAATCTCTCATCATTAAACAGTAACAGAATAAATATCTACCATATCTCTATCTACTTATTTGTCTACCTTTGCATCTGTCTGGGAATATCAGCAGCAACTTCCAAGTATTAGACAATGTGATTAAATTGCTTCTATTTTTATTCAAATGAACAAATTGATCCAAATTCCCAAAAGCTTTATGATAAAGTCCACATTTAGAATTAGATATAGGAGGGGGGGGAAGTCATCCTACATAATTTTTGTATACAAATTGACCAAATTCATATCCTTCATAGTTAAAAAGATGATTCTGAATATGTATATGATGAAAGGCTGCACATTTAAAAAATATCAAGACAATTTGTAATTTTCTTCCCTGCATGCAAAAAAACCCAGTTATGCTAAGGAACAATCTACACAAAAATATGAATATAAAAACCAAATACATATTGGAAAAAGAGCACATAAATGTATATTTGTGGCAAAAAGTACATGAAGGTATATTTTCATGTCAACTTTTCTTTTGTAAACCGATGTGAAGATGGGCTCAGATTAAAGCTGCAACTGAGAGAAAACTTAAAATGGATTTATTGTACTTCGGAATATGAATGCAAGACATTATTGCAGAATGTCTAATAACAGATGGGATGAGGCAAGGAAGAATGACTTTTTCATCTATGGACTGCAAATTCTTTTGCCAATTACCTGGAGTTTTGTAGCTTTCTTCATAAAACACACACACACATACACACATACACACACACGCACACTTAAGTCTTTCTTTTTAAAAAAAACTTAGCTATCACTTCACCCTGAGATAAAAAGAAACTTCTTTGAGATATATTAAACAAATCAATTATATATTAATGATTTGGATTTGGATCCAGAATCCTGTACTCAACTGAATCATTTAGAATGATTTAGCCCTCTTTCCAGAATGTCATATGTTTCCTAAGAGACACTCTTAAGTGAAATTATTCCAATGAATCAATATGATTTACCAAGTTTGGAAGTGAGTCAAGTATTATCCCTCATGTGCTACCTACATCTCTTGCTAGCTACCTGTCTATCAACTTAGCAGCTTCTAAAGTTAACATACAGATAAGCTGTATGGGTTTTACAGAATATTTTTTGTAAATCTCCTTTGCAAATAGGACATTTGTGTCCTACATTTTCTAGAATATTCTGCTCAATGCTGTATATTCTACTCACATATTTGCTAAGTTAATGCCCAAACCTGCTTTACACTGTACTTAAAACTGAAATCTACTATTAACAATGAACTTATGAAATCAAAAATTGTTCATCAAAAATAGGGACTTTTCTGATTCATCACCCATATCTCACAATTCTGGACTCTTAAACTGGACAACAGGAATCAGAGAAACAAGAGACAAAGTCCTTCTCATAATTGTAAAAATTGCCCGCCTTTATACAACTGTCTCAAGTACCTCAAATCAAAGCAGATTTCATTTCATTTCATATTTATAAGGGTGTGCATAGGTTATCAGCAGACAGATATATGAAAGGCAAAAGTAAACTTGATATCAAAAGTCTAAAGATAAGGGAGGGGCATTCAAGGACATATCAAGAATATAAAAATATAAACAGAATTAAGAAAGAAAATAAAGGGAAAGAAAATTTCATACAGGGTAGTTTTTAATTATATATTGTTGGAGAGGAAGAAGTAATGATGTGGAACAATAAGAAAAAGTTATGATTGGCTGGCATTGAATAACAACATTCTAGACCACAATGTTTATTTCATATTCCACCAAATCGTTCTATCTGATTTAACAAGCAATCCAAATGAAAAATATTAATACAAGCAGCTCAGTTGAGTAATCACAATGACAAATCTTAACTATATAATATAAATTGCTAGTATGTCCCTTAAAAGTATCAATTACATCAAAAGATAAATCTCTGAATCAGAATATATTATATAGTAAATATATGAGTTATTCATCTGGGAGTATTCTCTATGTACCTTTTTGTATAACTTTGTGTCATTAGAGAACTGTTGTGTAATTGGACCAGAATTTCCATTGCTAAGCAATATGGTCATAAAACACAACATCACATGACAATGCCATGGCAATTCTGGTAGTCTCCAGTTACCATTGTTAAGCAAATCACCATGGGTCCCTAAGCAAAGATTTCCCATGAATACAACTTCTAATTTCCTGCTGGTTTCTCCATTGACTTTGGTTATGAGAAGCTGGCAGGAAATCAAGAACTCTGAGAACTGGTTAGAAATATCACTCATTCACTGCCATCGCAGGTTGAAACAATCACTGAATAAGTGACCATCAACCAAGGGCCAACCTGTAATGTTGTTGCTAGTAATACTAGTCCTTTCAGGCTCTGGGGGGGGGGATATAAAATGGGTGAAAGTGAATACAGAAAGAATAGATTCACACATTTAAAAACATTCATGATGTTGAAATTTTCAAATTGTGTTCCCCAGCTTTCTTGCTAAATTGAAAGAAATCTAACCTAAATCTGGAGAACGTCAGCCAATTAATGTCAGAGATGCCAGATTAAACTGCCCAATGATATAATTTAACAGATGAAAACTTCCTCTGTTCCAAAGTCAACATTACCTGCAGAAGAAGAAAAGTAGCCAGAAAACAGCCTTCTCCTTCCTTCCTTCCTTCCTTCCTTCCTTCCTTCCTTCCTTCCTTCCTTCCTTCCTTCCTTCCTTCCCTCCCTCCCTCCTTCCCTCCTTCCCTCCTTCCTTCCTTCCCTCCTCCTTCCTTCCTTCCTTCCCTTCTCCCTCCCTCCCTTCTTCCTTCCTTCTCTCCTCCCTCCCTCCCTTCTTCCTTCCTTCTCTCCTCCCTCCCTCCCTTCTTCCTCCCTCCCTCCCTCCCACCCTTCCTTCCTCCCTCCCTCCCTCCCTTCTTGAATTTATATATTTATCCATTCATTTATTCATTCTACTGCAGCAGAAATTCTCATAATTATTTTTCTTCCATTCAATCCTGTCCAATTCTTGGTGACTGCCTGGATAAATCCCTGCAGTTTTCTTGGCACATTTTTCAGAAATGGTTTGCCATTGCCTCCTTCTTTGGCCTGAAATAAAGTGATTGGCCAAGATCACCAAACTGGCTGTGTGCCCAAGGCAGGGCTAGAACTTATAGACTCTGGGTTCTACCTTGTGGCATTAATCACTTCAGCAAACTGTCTTCCTTTTATAACATTAATCATAGTCTAATATGGTTCCATCGCTGACTATTGGGGGCGAGATCTTGGCCCCCTCAGAGAGGGCTCGCAACTTGGGTGTTCTCCTGGATACATGGCTATCTTTCGAAGAGCATATGATGATTGTGGCCAGGGGAGCTTTTTATCAGGTTCACCTGATACGCCAGTTGCGTCCCTTTCTGGACCGGGATGCCCTGCGCACGGTCACTCATGCCATCATCATGGTCCGTCTATATGGGCTCCCCTTGAAGAGCACTCGGAGGCTCTAACTGGTCCAGAATGTGGCCGCGCGGGTGATTATGGGGGTGACATGGCGCACCCATGTAACACCTCTCCTGCGTGAACTGCACTGGCTCCCGGTGGTTTTCCGGGTGTGATTCAAGGTATTGGTTACCACCTTTAAAGCGCTTCATGGTTTAGGACCGGAGTATATACGAGATCACCTTCTGCCACCAATAGCCTCCCACCGGCCAATACACTCCCACAGGGGGAGGCTCCTCAGGGTGCCATCGGCCAAACAATGTTGACTGGTGATATCCAGGGTGAGAGCCTTCTCTGTGGGGGCACCAGCCCGCTGGAATGAACTGCCCCTAGAGGTCCGTATGATTCCCGACCTATGTACCTTTTGCCGCGCCCTGAAGACTCTTTTATTCCAACAAGCCGGGCTGGCCTAATAGGGATTTTTAAATTGGATGTTTGTTAGTTTTTAAATTTTGTGGGACAAATTTTATATATTTGTTTTTAAATTGTTCTTAAATTTTTTGGTTTATATGTGTTTTAATATGGCTGTGCACTGCCCTGAGTCCTTTGGGAGAAGGGCGGTATAGAAGTTCAATAAATAATAATAATAATAATTAATATGGTAAGAGACAAATTGGTTGTTCTAAACTTTTGTGAGTTCAAAAATGAAAGTAGTCCTAGTCAGTGGTGCATTAACCATTAAGCAGACTAAGCACGTAGGGCACCAGGCCCAAAGGGGGAACCACAAAGTTGAGAAAGGAAAAAAAATGAAGTTTTGTCTTTCAAGTCAAGACAATTGGAACTTCGATACATTAAACTTGTGAAATATTAAAATGGATGTTGTATTGCATTTTTGTAGAACTTTTATATAGCTTAAGCTTGGTTTCTTTTGTACAGTATGTACAAACGAGTGGGCACCAAGATTTGTGGGCACCAAGAGCCTTAATCCGCCACTGTTCCTTGCAGTACCTTTTTTATGCAGGGATTCTCCTCTCATTAGTAAATGTACTACAATAAGGGGGGAGGGAATATAATAAAGATAAGAGAACTCTGTTCTTTATTATCAATCAATTAATTAATTAATTAAACATTAATGAGGTTGAAATTCAATATATTTGGAAAGCATCAGATTAGAGAATCCTATTCATATTTATTTATTTATTATTATTTATTATTTATTAATCAAATTTCTATACCGCCCTACTCCCGAAGGACTCAGGGCGGTGAACAGCCAAGATAAAATACAGATAATACAAATATTTAAAAAAATCCCTTAAAATTATTAAATATTTCGGCCAAAACACAGATTAAAACACCCAATTTATAAAATCACGAATTAAAAAATTTAAAAATTTAAAAGATGGGAGTTAGGCCAGGCCAGCTTGCTGAAATAGAAAAGTTTTGAGAGCACGGCGAAACGTGCGCAGGTCCGGGATCTTCCGTATCTCTGGAGGGAGCTCGTTCCAGATGGTAGGTGCCCCCACAGAGAAGGCTCTCCCCCTGGGGGCCGCCAGTCGACACTGTTTGGCCGATGGCACCCTGAGGAGCGTACTGGTCGGTGAGAGGCTATTGGTAGCAGAAGGCGGTCTCGTAGATACCCCAGTCCGATGGCATGGAGCGCTCTAAAGGTGGTAACCAAAACCTTGAAGCGCACCCGGAAGACCATCGGGAGCCAGTGCAGCTCGCGCAGGAGGGGGGTCACATGGGAGCGCCACGTTGCTCCCATAACCACCCGCGCGGCCGCATTCTGGACCAGCTGGAGCCTCCGGGTGCTCCTCAAGGGGAGCCCCATGTAGAGAGCATTGCAGTAGTCCAAGCGGGAAGTAATGAGAGCATGAGTGACCGTATTTAACGAGTCCCGATCCAGAAAGGGACGCAACTGGCGAATCAGGCGGACCTGATAAAAAGTCCCCCTGGCCACGGCCATCATGTGCTCTTCTAAAGACAGCCGTCAGTCCAGGAGGACACCCAAGTTGCGAACCCTCTCCGTGGGGGCCAGTGACTCGCCCCCAATAGTCAGTGATGGCACCAACTGACTATATCGGGATGTCGGAAACCACAGCCACTTGGATGGGTTGAGCCTGAGTCTGTTTCTCCCCATCCAGATCTGCACGGCCTCCAGGCACTGGGACATCACTTCGAGGGCATCATTGGGGTGGTATAACAGATACATTGCTTTAGCACCAGAATTCTGTCAGGGTAAAGACAGACAGATAATATGCAGCCATACATACATACATACATACATACATACATACATACATACATACATGCTATTTGCCTTGAACATGCTATTTGCCTTTCATGACAAAAGAAGACAATATATTATTTATTATCTTGGGTTTTGATACCCACAATCTATTTTGACATTTACATTTTAGCTAGAATTACCATTATCCTTTTTCTGGCTGCATTCTCTGAGGGTATAGCAGTTGCTGAATTTTTTTTTCTCCTGTCAGACTGCAGACTACATTAAACTATAAAGAAAACTATGAGCTGGACATACAAAACCTGCATTTCAAACACAATTCTCTGTTTTAATGTAGCCCTGGGGTTTCACCTGAACTGCTGAAAGCTGATGCATGAATGCAAATAATATAAAATCCCTATGTTATGGCCATTTATAATTCCAACTCAGAAAAACGAAAAGGCAAAGAATATTTGTTTTATTTTAGTTTCATAGCGAAATAGAATAAGTTTTTTTTTAAAAAGCAAAGTTCAGCAAAAAGTCTGATTAAAATGAATTTCTAAGTTTAAAACTGTACTTCATAATACATTCCTTTATGTACCCTGGGACAGAGTGCAATTGCTTTCCAAGATAATATGGAGTGAGAACTACAGTTTTTTTAAAAAAATAATAATAATTCACTGGTGTATAGCTATGATCAAATAAGTACTTTATGCATTTTTTAAGAATCATTGGATATGTCTTAATATAACTGTGTAGCTGGTGACTATTTAAATTTCTTTTATTAACTCATGAAATACCCTCTTTTTCTTCAAAGAAACTTCTTTGAAAATCTGTGTTGAATGATGTCTTTGTCTGGAATCCTACTTAGTGGTTTCAGTGGCAAATGCCAGCAGAAATGAAAGTAACATTAAAGTACAAGGCACAAGTACCGGCATGTTATAAAGGAAGTGTAGTGGGATGCGGGATATTTGTGCCACTGCCCACTCATCAGTCTTTGATGAGATCCTGCAGGAATTATTTACTTATTTATTTGTTAGATTCTATCCCATTGGGGACAGTTAACATCAAAACCATCTTTTATTTTACCACCACAGTGGAGCATTGAATCCAAGTGCAGATTTTTTTTCAGTTTTTTTTTTTTAATTATACAAATAATGTAATGGTGCAGAAAATTCCTTAACTACTAAAACGAGGAAGTAATATGATATATTACTAGTCTACAGAAAAGCTATCAGCATTTCCTAGTAAATGCATTTCCTACTAAAATATAATCCATCTTGTCAAAAGAGGTATCAATGCCTTCTCTATTCAAACCTATTTTATCAATATCTGGCAGAAAAGAAAAAAGAAAGAAAAACTTTCACGCTATTACTAAAAATCAACTTCCATGAACTGCCTTTGAAAATTTTGTCTTGACAAGAAGTTTCTATTTCTATTCTGTTTCAATTTTCATTTTTGGCAAAATGTAATGGCAATTTTTTTATCTGCCAGATTGAGACAATTATCTATAATTTAAATAAATTGCCAAAGGGGATTTTGCAATTAATTAATGGAATGGAATTAATGGAATTATAGCCCAATTCTAGAAACAAATCTAATTCTGAAGTAAAAGGCTTAAATGAACAGATGGACATTTTTTAAAAAAAAAGATATCCTGAAGTAAATGAACGAATAGGTAAAATGAGAGTGTCTTTGTGTGGGCTTATTCTTTGAAGAGAGGAACAAAGATTTATTGGATTTCTGATCATTTCTTGTGATTTGGAATAATTTCCAAACGTAATTGTGCTGAAATTACAATAATGCAGACATGATTTATATCACTTCAATGATAGCTGTGAGGATGGTATATGGAAATGGCTACTGACTCGTGCTAATATATGTACATCAAATTATATGTGCATTGATTATAAACATTGATTTTTAACATTTATGAGATCAGATAAATTGACAATTTATGTCCCAAAAGACCCATTTTGTCAGTCCTCAAAGAAAACCAATCATTATTTACTTAATGAAGTAAATAATATATTTACTTCATTAGGAAGTAAATAGGAATATATTTTCATGCAATTTATATAAGTATTTTCTATTAGAAGTTGAATTTATTGCAAAGTTTCAACATACTTTGATCCATTTAGAGCAGAGTTCCCCAAAGTTTTCAGCTTTGCAGACTGGCAGGTGGGGAGGGGATGGGTTGTGCAAGCTGCAATTGTAGTGTGTGCACATGTGCTCGCTCGCTAATCACACAAGTGATGATACGCATGCGCACACATGCACTCGCCAGCTGTTGTGGCCCATCAGCAGCCTGCGCAGATTGTGGCTGATCTTGACAACGAGGAGGCAGGTGTGTTGTCGCGCCATCAGCCTGTGCAGCCAGGGCTCAAGTTGGACAGCAAGGAGGCTGAAGAAGATGTGGTGCCAGAGGCAGAGATTCAGCCAGGGCTTTCAGATTCTCCAGAGGCTCCTTCAAGTGAAGAGAGTGAAGTGGAGGAGCCTCTTCTCAATGCACAAGCACGCAGAGCTGCCAAAAGGCAGGAGTGGTTACTCAGGAAGAGGTCTCCTCGAGAGTAAGGCTTGGGGCTAATTGGCCACTCCCTTAGCCTATTTAAGTTTGCACACAGGTGGCAAATATTGCAGGAAACAACGTGTGTTCATCCTGTCGTTTGTTGAGCATTTGAAAGTGAATTTTCCTTGCAAACCTGGTTTCTGGGCTAATTGCGAACTATTGTAAGCCTTTATCTAATTTTGGAATTTCTGGCAGGCTGCTAAGAACATTTTTAGTAATAGCCTGCATTTGAAAAAGAGTGTAGTAAACGGAGTTGTTCGGAGTTTTGTGTGTGCTACATTTCTTGGGTTCTATAGCTGGGGCAGAACACCAGCCATTACCACAGCTCAGTTGCAAACCCCTCACAACCCCCTAGTGGGCCATGGCCCACAGATTTGGGATCCCTGATTTAGAGGTACCATAACCTAATCATCCTTGTGAAGTTAAGCCTTCTATATACTCTGATATACTCCTACAATTTCTAACATTTTGTCTTTGTTTTTCATAATATATGAAAAGAACTATACTGATGCCACCTGTAGTTTTCTCATCTGCCACAGTATCCTTGTAGCAATATTTCAGAGGTCATGGCATAACATTGCGTTAAAAAACCGAGTCACATCCAATTAAAAAACAGTTATGTGAGAACAAGTAAAAACATATCCTACATGTATAAAACGGAAGCAGTGACAAACTAATTTTTAATTACAGAAGGTAGCTGGCTTTCATTCTAATGATTTCAGACATACACCTGTAATTTGTTAGTGGACCAAAAGGACATATCTCTGGCAGGAACATTGTAGTTTACCTCACATGCTCAGATTACTTTGATATCACATGCTGGCAGAATTAAAACAGGAGAAATGCTTGGGAAAATGTTCTTATTTATTTATCTATCATATATTTATAACAGCCCAGTTGGCCATCAGACATAGTGACTTTGTAAAGTCCATAAGAAAAGGGAACGCATTTATATGAGTTCTTGAGGTGGTTTAAACATTTTCACCTGTTTGAACATTTTCAATAATAATTTATTTAAAATTAAAATTGCAAAGAAAAAAACTAGTACATACTAAAAAATAAGATTAAGAACAAATAGAAAGTGAAGAAAAGAAAAACACAGACAAATTGAAAAAAAGAAAAAAGAAAAACTTGGTAAAAAAAATGACTTCCCCACCACAAAAGCAATAAACAATTTAATAATTTATCACCTTCTTTTAAAATACAACAAATGCCCTGTTTTTCCCATATCTCACTCTTAACTATATGAAAATCCAAAAGCCTTTTCATTCATTCCTTATCAGCAAAAGTCTAATGCCTCTTTTAATATTGAGCAAATAAATCAACTTTATATTCTTTCCATTTACTTTTAACAAATTTGATATATAATCTATTTAAATAATGCCCTAGACTTGATATATTTTAATTTTTTCTCTTTGTCTCTTCTCACAAAATTGTTCAAAGTTTAACAACCCACTTTTGTAAATCCTTGAAAGTTATACTGATCATTCACTTTGTATATCGCTTTTAATTATTACAATGTCAGCAGGTTTATTTTGCATTTCCAATATAGAACCTTTTTCCATATCATTCTGAAGCATGTAATTTTTCAAGCCACTTTCAGATCAATCTCAAGATTGTCAAGTAAAATGTATTCCTTTTCATAACATCTTTTAAACACAGTGTATTAACAGAGATAGACACTCCTAAAATTAACTTCTGGGTCTATTGTTTAAAGTATCCTTCAATATCTCCAATATTAAAATATTTTGCTTCATTCTGTATTAGCAAGTCAAATATAAGTATTCTTGTCCTTTAATTGTAATCTTTAGTTCCTTGTAGTTCCTTTTGCTGTCCAACCTTCAAAGTTTCATCTGATCATTTTTTAAACAATTCAAAACAAAAGCATTTTCTCACAGGAAGTATTCTAATAATTAATAATTAATTCTAATAATTAATTCCAAAATTTTACTCTCTACTATTCAGACTATTTGTAACTTTACAAATTCTTTAAAATGTTCTAATCACTTTTTACCATTTATTCCAACAAAAAAAAAAAGTCCTTCAACTTCTATTTAAAATTTCTTATACAAAAAATTGAAGGAAGATCACTTGGTATTTTCAGACTTGTCAATCCAAAGGTTTGGATCCAATAATTAAAAAGAAGTTAGCAAGCAATTTATGAAAATGATGAGAAAAGGAAGTCTGCAAACTCTTTTTAAAAGCGCTGGCCTTGGTTTGAGCAAGAGGGCTATCCCCTCGTCTCCTAAATGCTAAACCCACCAGAAGTCACTGTCTTGCAGTCTCTTCATCTTTCTTCCAGAGCGCTTGTGGATGTTCTCCCATCCTCTCTATGTCTGAAGAGGAATTACAAAGAGTCGATCTAATTAGCAGCTATTTATTCCACTGCAGTTGGCAGCTGCTCCACTTTTAGCAAAGCTGTTTTCAGTTCACCATTTCTTCAGCTGGTTTAAACGTTTAAAATGTTTGAGGGAAAGATGACTGCTGAGAATCCCTTAGATCCTTTCTGCCTCTCATTCTTTCCTTTTTTACTCCCACTGAGCCATGCAATCCTGGGAGATTTTGTGTGAGAGAGAAATATATATTGAAGAATCTGCCCCCCACAGAGAGGGCTCGCAATCTGGGTGTCCTCCTGGACTCACGGCTGTCTTTAGAAGAGCATATGACGGCCGTAGCCAGGGGGGGCTTTTATCAGGTTCACCTGATTCGCCAGTTGCGTCCCTTTCTGGACCGGGACGCCTTGCGCACGGTCACTCATGCCCTCGTCACCTCCCGTCTGGACTATTGTAATGCTCTCTACATGGGGCTCCCCTTGAAGAGCACTCAGAGGCTCCAACTGGTCCAGAATGCGGCCACGCGGGTGGTTATGGGCACACCTCATTATGCCCATGTAACACCTCTCCTGCGCAAGCTGCACTGGCTCCCAGTGGTCTTCCGAGTGCAATTCAAGGTGTTGGTCACCACCTTTAAAGCGCTCCATGGCATAGGACCAGGATATCTATGGTACCGCCTTCTGCCACCAACAGCCTCCCACCGACCAGTTCGCTCCCACAGAGAGGGACTCCTCAGGGTGCCATCAGCCAAGTTATGTCGGCTGGCAACACCCAGGAGGAGAGCCTTCTCTGTGGGAGCTCCTGCCCTCTGGAATGAATTGCCCCCGGATATTCGTAACATTTCTGACCTCCGGGTTTTTTGCTGCACCCTCAAGACTCTACTGTTCCGAAAGGCGGGGCTATCAAATTGATTGATTTTAAATTGGGTTTTAATTTTGGGTTTTAAAATTCAGCCAAAACTATTTAATGATTTTAATTAATTTTAACTAGATATTGTATATTTGTATATTTGTATTTTAATTTTGGCTGTACACCACCCTGAGTCCTTCGGGAGAATGGGCGGTATATAAATAAAATTATTATTATTATTATTATTATTATTATTATTATTATTATTATTATTATTATTATCATAGAAAGCTCAGGCTTTTGTTATAATGTGTAAATGAAACTTCATATTTCTTTCTCTAACTAGTTCTTTCTTCTAAAAGTGACTATGCAGCTTGGATATTTT
>NW_027257138.1:0-41656 GCF_029215685.1 Pituophis catenifer annectens
ACACTCGATTTTTAAAAACAGGTAATAATAACATTTTTAAGCATGGAATTCCACCCCGAATCACATTCTAGCATCCGTTGTTACATTTGAGTCAAAAAAAAATTTTTTTGCTCCAGGGCAGTTTTTTTTCTGACCCCGGCATCACGCGTTTTCTTCCTCGGGCAGCAAAAACACTCGATTTTTAAAAACAGCTAATAATAACATTTTTAAGCATGGAATTCAACCCCGAATCACATTCTAGCATCCGTTGTTACATTTGAGTCAAAAAAAATTTTTTTGCTCCTGGGCGACTTTTTTTCTGACCCCGGCATCACGCGTTTTTTTCCTCGGGCAGCAAAAATACTCGATTTTTTTAAAACAGCTAATAATAACATTTTTAAGCATGGAATTCCACCCCGAATCACATTCTAGCATCCGTTGTTACATTTGAGTCAAAAAAATTTTTTTTTGCTCCTGGGCAGTTTTTTTTTCTGACCCCGGCATCACGCGTTTTCTTCCTCGGGAAGCAAAAACACTCGATTTTTAAAAACAGGTAATAATAACATTTTTAAGCATGGAATTCCACCCCGAATCACATTCTAGCATCCGTTGTTACATTTGAGTCAAAAAAAATTTTTTTGCTCCTGGGCGACTTTTTTTCTGACCCCGGCATCACGCGTTTTCTTCCTCGGGCAGGAAAAATACTCGATTTTTAAAAACAGCTAATAATAACATTTTTAAGCATGTAATTCCATCCCGAATCACATTCTAGCATCCGTTGTTACATTAGAGTCAAAAAAATTTTTTTTGCTCCTGGGCAGTTTTTTTTCTGACCCCGGCATCATGCGTTTTCTTCCTCGGGAAGCAAAAACACTCGATTTTTAAAAACAGCTAATAATAACATTTTTAAGCATGGAATTCCACCCCGAATCACATTCTAGCATCCGTTGTTACATTTGAGTCAAAAAAAATTTTTTTTTCTCCTGGGCGGCTTTTTTTCTGACCCCGGCATCACGCGTTTTCTTCCTCGGGCAGGAAAAACACTCGATTTTTATAAACAGCTAATAATAACATTTTTAAGCATGGAATTCAACCCGAATCACATTCTAGCATCCGTTGTTACATTTGAGTCAAAAAAATTTTTTTTGCTTCTGGGCGGGCTTTTTTTCTGACCCCGGCATCACGCGTTTTCTTCCTCGGGCAGCAAAAACACTCGATTTTTAAAAACAGCTAATAATAACATTTTTAAGCATGGAATTCCACCCCGAATCACATTCTAGCATCCGTTGTTACATTTGAGTCAAAAAAAATTTTTTTGCTCCTGGGCAGTTTTTTTTCTGACCCCGGCATCACCCGTTTTCTTCCTCGGGCAGCAAAAACACTCGATTTTTAAAAACAGCTAATAATAACATTTTTAAGCATGGAATTCCACCCCAAATCATATTCTAGCATCCGTTGTTACATTTGAGTCAAAAAAAATTTTTTTGCTCCTGGGCAGTTTTTTTTCTGACCCCGGCATCACGCGTTTTCTTCCTCTGGGAGCAAAAACACTCGATTTTTAAAAACAGCTAATAATAACATTTTTAAGCATGGAATTCCACCCCGAATCACATTCTAGCATCCGTTGTTACATTAGAGTCAAAAAAAAATTTTTTTGCACCTGGGTAGTTTTTTTTCTGACCCCGGCATCACGCGTTTTCTTCATTAGAGTCAAAAAAAATTTTTTTGCACCTGGGTAGTTTTTTTTCTGACCCCGGCATCACGCGTTTTCTTCCTTTGGGAGCAAAAACACTCGATTTTTAAAAACAGCTAATAATAACATTTTTAAGCATGGAATTCCACCCCGAATCACATTCTAGCATCCGTTGTTACATTAGAGTCAAAAATTTTTTTTTGCTCCTGGGCAGTTTTTTTTCTGACCCCGGCATCACGCGTTTTCTTCCTCGGGAAGCAAAAACACTCGATTTTTAAAAACAGCTAATAATAACATTTTTAAGCATGGAATTCCACCCCGAATCACATTCTAGCATCCGTTGTTACATTTGAGTCAAAAAAAATTTTTTTTCTCCTGGGCGGCTTTTTTTCTGACCCCGGCATCACGCGTTTTCTTCCTCGGGCAGCAAAAACACTCGATTTTTAAAAACAGCTAATAATAACATTTTAAAGCATGGAATTCCACCCCGAATCACATTCTAGCATCCGTTGTTACATTTGAGTCAAAAAAAAATTTTTTGCTCCTGGGCAGTTTTTTTTTCTGACCCCGGCATCACGCGTTTTCTTCCTCGGGAAGCAAAAAACACTCGATTTTTAAAAACAGCTAATAATAACATTTTTAAGCATGGAATTCCATCCCGAATCACATTCTAGCATCCGTTGTTACATTTGAGTCAAAAAAAAATTTTTTTGCTCCTGGGCAGTTTTTTTTCTCACCCGGCATCACGCGTTTTCTTCCTCGGGCAGCAAAAACACTCGATTTTTAAAAACAGCTAATAATAACATTTTTAAGCATGGAATTCCACCCCGAATCATATTCTAGCATCCATTGTTACATTTGAGTCAAAAAAAATTTTTTTGCTCCTGGGCAGTTTTTTTTCTGATCCCGGCATCACGCGTTTAATTCCTCGGGCAGCAAAAATACTCGATTTTAAAAACAGCTAATAATAACATTTTTAAGCATGGAATTCCACCCCGAATCACATTCTAGCATCCGTTGTTACATTAGAGTCAAAAAAATTTTTTTTGCTCCTGGGCAGTTTTTTTTCTGACCCCGGCATCACGCGTTTTCTTCCTCGGGAAGCAAAAACACTCGATTTTTAAAAACAGCTAATAATAACATTTTTAAGCATGGAATTCCACCCCGAATCACATTCTAGCATCCGTTGTTACATTTGAGTCAAAAAAATTTTTTTTTCTCCTGGGCGGCTTTTTTTCTCACCCGGCATCACGCGTTTTCTTCCTCGGGCAGCAAAAACACTCGATTTTTAAAAACAGCTAATAATAACATTTTTAAGCATGGAATTCCACCCCGAATCATATTCTAGCATCCATTGTTACATTTGAGTCAAAAAAAATTTTTTTGCTCCTGGGCAGTTTTTTTTCTGATCCCGGCATCACGCGTTTAATTCCTCGGGCAGCAAAAATACTCGATTTTTAAAAACAGCTAATAATAACATTTTTAAGCATGGAATTCCACCCCGAATCACATTCTAGCATCCGTTGTTACATTAGAGTCAAAAAAATTTTTTTTGCTCCTGGGCAGTTTTTTTTCTGACCCCGGCATCACGCGTTTTCTTCCTCGGGAAGCAAAAACACTCGATTTTTAAAAACAGCTAATAATAACATTTTTAAGCATGGAATTCCACCCCGAATCACATTCTAGCATCCGTTGTTACATTTGAGTCAAAAAAATTTTTTTTTCTCCTGGGCGGCTTTTTTTCTGACCCCGGCATCACGCGTTTTCTTCCTCGGGCAGCAAAAACACTCGATTTTTAAAAACAGCTAATAATAACATTTTTAAGCATGGAATTCCACCCCGAATCACATTCTAGCATCCGTTGTTACATTAGAGTCAAAAAAATTTTTTTTGCTCCTGGGCAGTTTTTTTTCTGACCCCGGCATCACGCGTTTTCTTCCTCGGGAAGCAAAAACACTCGATTTTTAAAAACAGCTAATAATAACATTTTTAAGCATGGAATTCCACCCCGAATCACATTCTAGCATCCGTTGTTACATTTGAGTCAAAAAAAATTTTTTTTCTCCTGGGCGGCTTTTTTTCTGACCCCGGCATCACGCGTTTTCTTCCTCGGGCAGCAAAAACACTCGATTTTTAAAAACAGCTAATAATAACATTTTTAAGCATGGAATTCCACCCCGAATCACATTCTAGCATCCGTTGTTACATTAGAGTCAAAAAAATTTTTTTTGCTCCTGGGCAGTTTTTTTTCTGACCCCGGCATCACGCGTTTTCTTCCTCGGGAAGCAAAAACACTCGATTTTTAAAAACAGCTAATAATAACATTTTTAAGCATGGAATTCCACCCCGAATCACATTCTAGCATCCGTTGTTACATTTGAGTCAAAAAAATTTTTTTTTCTCCTGGGCGGCTTTTTTTCTGACCCCGGCATCACGCGTTTTCTTCCTCGGGCAGCAAAAACACTCGATTTTTAAAAACAGCTAATAATAACATTTTTAAGCATGGAATTCCACCCCGAATCACATTCTAGCATCCGTTGTTACATTAGAGTCAAAAAAATTTTTTTTGCTCCTGGGCAGTTTTTTTTCTGACCCCGGCATCACGCGTTTTCTTCCTCGGGAAGCAAAAACACTCGATTTTTAAAAACAGCTAATAATAACATTTTTAAGCATGGAATTCCACCCCGAATCACATTCTAGCATCCGTTGTTACATTTGAGTCAAAAAAAATTTTTTTTCTCCTGGGCGGCTTTTTTTCTGACCCCGGCATCACGCGTTTTCTTCCTCGGGCAGCAAAAACACTCGATTTTTAAAAACAGCTAATAATAACATTTTTAAGCATGGAATTCCACCCCGAATCACATTCTAGCATCCGTTGTTACATTAGAGTCAAAAAAATTTTTTTTGCTCCTGGGCAGTTTTTTTTCTGACCCCGGCATCACGCGTTTTCTTCCTCGGGAAGCAAAAACACTCGATTTTTAAAAACAGCTAATAATAACATTTTTAAGCATGGAATTCCACCCCCGAATCACATTCTAGCATCCGTTGTTACATTAGAGTCAAAAAAAATTTTTTTGCTCCTGGGCAGTTTTTTTTCTGACCCCGGCATCACGCGTTTTCTTCCTCGGGAAGCAAAAACACTCGATTTTTAAAAACAGCTAATAATAACATTTTTAAGCATGGAATTCCACCCCGAATCACATTCTAGCATCCGTTGTTACATTTGAGTCAAAAAAATTTTTTTTTCTCCTGGGCGGCTTTTTTTCTGACCCCGGCATCACGCGTTTTCTTCCTCGGGCAGCAAAAACACTCGATTTTTAAAACAGCTAATAATAACATTTTAAAGCATGGAATTCCACCCCGAATCACATTCTAGCATCCGTTGTTACATTTGAGTCAAAAAAAAAATTTTTTTGCTCCTGGGCAGTTTTTTTTCTCACCCGGCATCACGCGTTTTCTTCCTCGGGCAGCAAAAACACTCGATTTTTAAAAACAGCTAATAATAACATTTTTAAGCATGGAATTCCACCCCGAATCACATTCTAGCATCCGTTGTTACATTTGAGTCAAAAAAAATTTTTTTTCTCCTGGGCGGCTTTTTTTCTGACCCCGGCATCACGCGTTTTCTTCCTCTGGGAGCAAAAACACTCGATTTTTATAAACAGCTAATAATAACATTTTTAAGCATGGAATTCAACCCCGAATCACATTCTAGCATCCGTTGTTACATTTGAGTCAAAAAAAAATTTTTTTTGCTCCTGGGCAGTTTTTTTTCTGACCCCGGCATCACGCGTTTTCTTCCTCGGGAAGCAAAAACACTCGATTTTTAAAAACAGCTAATAATAACATTTTTAAGCATGGAATTCCACCCCCGAATCACATTCTAGCATCCGTTGTTACATTTGAGTCAAAAAAAAATTTTTTTCTCCTGGGCGGCTTTTTTTCTGACCCCGGCATCACGCGTTTTCTTCCTCGGGCAGCAAAAACACTCGATTTTTATAAACAGCTAATAATAACATTTTTAAGCATGGAATTCAACCCCGAATCACATTCTAGCATCCGTTGTTACATTTGAGTCAAAAAAATTTTTTTGCTCCTGGGCGGCTTTTTTTCTGACCCCGGCATCACGCGTTTTCTTCCTCTGGGAGCAAAAACACTCGATTTTTAAAAACAGCTAATAATAACATTTTTAAGCATGGAATTCCACCCCGAATCACATTCTAGCATCCGTTGTTACATTTGAGTCAAAAAAAATTTTTTTTCTCCTAGGCGGCTTTTTTTCTGACCCCGGCATCACGCGTTTTCTTCCTCGGGCAGCAAAAACACTCGATTTTTAAAAACAGCTAATAATAACATTTTAAAGCATGGAATTCCACCCCGAATCACATTCTAGCATCCGTTGTTACATTTGAGTCAAAAAAAAATTTTTGCTCCTGGGCAGTTTTTTTTCTGACCCCCGGCATCACGCGTTTTCTTCCTCGGGAAGCAAAAACACTCGATTTTTAAAAACAGGTAATAATAACATTTTTAAGCATGGAATTCCACCCCGAATCACATTCTAGCATCCGTTGTTACATTTGAGTCAAAAAAAAATTTTTTTGCTCCTGGGCAGTTTTTTTTCTGACCCCGGCATCACGCGTTTTCTTCCTCGGGCAGCAAAAACACTCGATTTTTAAAAACAGCTAATAATAACATTTTTAAGCATGGAATTCCACCCCGAATCATATTCTAGCATCCATTGTTACATTTGAGTCAAAAAAAATTTTTTTGCTCCTGGGCGACTTTTTTTCTGACCCCGGCATCACGCGTTTTCTTCCTCGGGAAGCAAAAACACTCGATTTTTAAAAACAGCTAATAATAACATTTTTAAGCATGGAATTCCACCCCGAATCACATTCTAGCATCCGTTGTTACATTTGAGTCAAAAAAAATTTTTTTTGCTCCTGGGCAGTTTTTTTTCTGACCCCGGCATCACGCGTTTTCTTCCTCGGGAAGCAAAAACACTCGATTTTTAAAAACAGCTAATAATAACATTTTTAAGCATGGAATTCCACCCCGAATCACATTCTAGCATCCGTTGTTACATTTGAGTCAAAAAAATTTTTTTTCTCCTGGGCGGCTTTTTTTCTGACCCCGGCATCACGCGTTTTCTTCCTCGGGCAGCAAAAACACTCGATTTTTATAAACAGCTAATAATAACATTTTTAAGCATGGAATTCAACCCCGAATCACATTCTAGCATCCGTTGTTACATTTGAGTCAAAAAAAATTTTTTTGCTCCTGGGCGGCTTTTTTTCTGACCCCGGCATCACACGTTTTCTTCCTCTGGAGCAAAAACACTCGATTTTTAAAAACAGCTAATAATAACATTTTTAAGCATGGAATTCCACCCCGAATCACATTCTAGCATCCGTTGTTACATTTGAGTCAAAAAAAATTTTTTTTCTCCTGGGCGGCTTTTTTTCTGACCCCGGCATCACGCGTTTTCTTCCTCTGGGAGCAAAAACACTCGATTTTTATAAACAGCTAATAACAACATTTTTAAGCATGGAATTCAACCCCGAATCACATTCTAGCATCCGTTGTTACATTTGAGTCAAAAAAAATTTTTTTGCTCCTGGGCGGCTTTTTTTCTGACCACGGCATCACGCGTTTTCTTCCTCTGGGAGCAAAAACACTCGATTTTTAAAAACAGCTAATAATAACATTTTTAAGCATGGAATTCCACCCCGAATCACATTCTAGCATCCGTTGTTACATTTGAGTCAAAAAAAATTTTTTTGCTCCTGGGCGACTTTTTTTCTGACCCCGGCATCACGCGTTTTTTTCCTCGGGCAGCAAAAATACTCGATTTTTTAAAACAGCTAATAATAACATTTTTAAGCATGAATTCCACCCCGAATCACATTCTAGCATCCGTTGTTACATTTGAGTCAAAAAAATTTTTTTTTGCTCCTGGGCAGTTTTTTTTCTGACCCCCGGCATCACGCGTTTTCTTCCTCGGGAAGCAAAAACACTCGATTTTTAAAAACAGGTAATAATAACATTTTTAAGCATGGAATTCCACCCCGAATCACATTCTAGCATCCGTTGTTACATTTGAGTCAAAAAAAATTTTTTTGCTCCTGGGCGACTTTTTTTCTGACCCCGGCATCACGCGTTTTCTTCCTCGGGCAGCAAAAATACTCGATTTTTAAAAACAGCTAATAATAACATTTTTAAGCATGTAATTCCACCCCGAATCACATTCTAGCATCCGTTGTTACATTAGAGTCAAAAAAATTTTTTTTGCTCCTGGGCAGTTTTTTTTCTGACCCCGGCATCATGCGTTTTCTTCCTCGGGAAGCAAAAACACTCGATTTTTAAAAACAGCTAATAATAACATTTTTAAGCATGGAATTCCACCCCGAATCACATTCTAGCATCCGTTGTTACATTTGAGTCAAAAAAAAATTTTTTTCTCCTGGGCGGCTTTTTTTCTGACGCCGGCATCACGCGTTTTCTTCCTCGGGCAGGAAAAACACTCGATTTTTATAAACAGCTAATAATAACATTTTTAAGCATGGAATTCAACCCCGAATCACATTCTAGCATCCGTTGTTACATTTGAGTCAAAAAAATTTTTTTTGCTTCTGGGCGGCTTTTTTTCTGACCCCCGGCATCACGCGTTTTCTTCCTCGGGCAGCAAAAACACTCGATTTTAAAAACAGCTAATAATAACATTTTTAAGCATGGAATTCCACCCCGAATCACATTCTAGCATCCGTTGTTACATTTGAGTCAAAAAAAATTTTTTTGCTCCTGGGCAGTTTTTTTTCTGACCCCGGCATCACCCGTTTTCTTCCTCGGGCAGCAAAAACACTCGATTTTTAAAAACAGCTAATAATAACATTTTTAAGCATGGAATTCCACCCCAAATCATATTCTAGCATCCGTTGTTACATTTGAGTCAAAAAAAATTTTTTTGCTCCTGGGCAGTTTTTTTTCTGACCCCGGCATCACGCGTTTTCTTCCTCTGGGAGCAAAAACACTCGATTTTAAAAACAGCTAATAATAACATTTTTAAGCATGGAATTCCACCCCGAATCACATTCTAGCATCCGTTGTTACATTAGAGTCAAAAAAAATTTTTTTGCACCTGGGTAGTTTTTTTTCTGACCCCGGCATCACGCGTTTTCTTCCTTTGGGAGCAAAAACACTCGATTTTTAAAAACAGCTAATAATAACATTTTTAAGCATGGAATTCCACCCCGAATCACATTCTAGCATCCGTTGTTACATTAGAGTCAAAAAATTTTTTTTTGCTCCTGGGCAGTTTTTTTTCTGACCCCGGCATCACGCGTTTTCTTCCTCGGGAAGCAAAAACACTCGATTTTTAAAAAACAGCTAATAATAACATTTTTAAGCATGGAATTCCACCCCGAATCACATTCTAGCATCCGTTGTTACATTTGAGTCAAAAAAAATTTTTTTTCTCCTGGGCGGCTTTTTTTCTGACCCCGGCATCACGCGTTTTCTTCCTCGGGCAGCAAAAACACTCGATTTTTAAAAAACAGCTAATAATAACATTTTAAAGCATGGAATTCCACCCCGAATCACATTCTAGCATCCGTTGTTACATTTGAGTCAAAAAAAAATTTTTTGCTCCTGGGCAGTTTTTTTTCTGACCCCGGCATCACGCGTTTTCTTCCTCGGGAAGCAAAAACACTCGATTTTTAAAAACAGCTAATAATAACATTTTTAAGCATGGAATTCCATCCCGAATCACATTCTAGCATCCGTTGTTACATTTGAGTCAAAAAAAAATTTTTTTGCTCCTGGGCAGTTTTTTTTCTCACCCGGCATCACGCGTTTTCTTCCTCGGGCAGCAAAAACACTCGATTTTTAAAAACAGCTAATAATAACATTTTTAAGCATGGAATTCCACCCCGAATCATATTCTAGCATCCATTGTTACATTTGAGTCAAAAAAAATTTTTTTGCTCCTGGGCAGTTTTTTTTCTGATCCCGGCATCACGCGTTTAATTCCTCGGGCAGCAAAAATACTCGATTTTAAAAACAGCTAATAATAACATTTTTAAGCATGGAATTCCACCCCGAATCACATTCTAGCATCCGTTGTTACATTAGAGTCAAAAAAATTTTTTTTGCTCCTGGGCAGTTTTTTTTCTGACCCCGGCATCACGCGTTTTCTTCCTCGGGAAGCAAAAACACTCGATTTTTAAAAACAGCTAATAATAACATTTTTAAGCATGGAATTCCACCCCGAATCACATTCTAGCATCCGTTGTTACATTTGAGTCAAAAAAAATTTTTTTTTCTCCTGGGCGGCTTTTTTTCTGACCCCGGCATCACGCGTTTTCTTCCTCGGGCAGCAAAAACACTCGATTTTTAAAAACAGCTAATAATAACATTTTTAAGCATGGAATTCCACCCCGAATCACATTCTAGCATCCGTTGTTACATTAGAGTCAAAAAAATTTTTTTTGCTCCTGGGCAGTTTTTTTTCTGACCCCCGGCATCACGCGTTTTCTTCCTCGGGAAGCAAAAACACTCGATTTTTAAAAACAGCTAATAATAACATTTTTAAGCATGGAATTCCACCCCGAATCACATTCTAGCATCCGTTGTTACATTAGAGTCAAAAAAATTTTTTTTGCTCCTGGGCAGTTTTTTTTCTGACCCCCGGCATCACGCGTTTTCTTCCTCGGGAAGCAAAAACACTCGATTTTTAAAAACAGCTAATAATAACATTTTTAAGCATGGAATTCCACCCCGAATCACATTCTAGCATCCGTTGTTACATTTGAGTCAAAAAAAATTTTTTTTTCTCCTGGGCGGCTTTTTTTCTGACCCCGGCATCACGCGTTTTCTTCCTCGGGCAGCAAAAACACTCGATTTTTAAAAACAGCTAATAATAACATTTTAAAGCATGGAATTCCACCCCGAATCACATTCTAGCATCCGTTGTTACATTTGAGTCAAAAAAAAATTTTTTTGCTCCTGGGCAGTTTTTTTTCTCACCCGGCATCACGCGTTTTCTTCCTCGGGCAGCAAAAACACTCGATTTTTAAAAACAGCTAATAATAACATTTTTAAGCATGGAATTCCACCCCGAATCATATTCTAGCATCCATTGTTACATTTGAGTCAAAAAAAATTTTTTTGCTCCTGGGCAGTTTTTTTTCTGATCCCGGCATCACGCGTTTAATTCCTCGGGCAGCAAAAATACTCGATTTTTAAAAACAGCTAATAATAACATTTTTAAGCATGGAATTCCACCCCGAATCACATTCTAGCATCCGTTGTTACATTAGAGTCAAAAAAATTTTTTTTGCTCCTGGGCAGTTTTTTTTCTGACCCCGGCATCACGCGTTTTCTTCCTCGGGAAGCAAAAACACTCGATTTTTAAAAACAGCTAATAATAACATTTTTAAGCATGGAATTCCACCCCGAATCACATTCTAGCATCCGTTGTTACATTTGAGTCAAAAAAATTTTTTTTTCTCCTGGGCGGCTTTTTTTCTGACCCCGGCATCACGCGTTTTCTTCCTCGGGCAGCAAAAACACTCGATTTTTAAAAACAGCTAATAATAACATTTTTAAGCATGGAATTCCACCCCGAATCACATTCTAGCATCCGTTGTTACATTAGAGTCAAAAAAATTTTTTTTGCTCCTGGGCAGTTTTTTTTCTGACCCCGGCATCACGCGTTTTCTTCCTCGGGAAGCAAAAACACTCGATTTTTAAAAACAGCTAATAATAACATTTTTAAGCATGGAATTCCACCCCGAATCACATTCTAGCATCCGTTGTTACATTTGAGTCAAAAAAATTTTTTTTTCTCCTGGGCGGCTTTTTTTCTGACCCCGGCATCACGCGTTTAATTCTCGGGCAGCAAAAATACTCGATTTTTAAAAACAGCTAATAATAACATTTTTAAGCATGGAATTCCACCCCGAATCACATTCTAGCATCCGTTGTTACATTAGAGTCAAAAAAAAATTTTTTGCTCCTGGGCGGCTTTTTTTCTGACCCCGGCATCACGCGTTTAATTCTCGGGCAGCAAAAATACTCGATTTTTAAAAACAGCTAATAATAACATTTTTAAGCATTGAATTCCACCCCCGAATCACATTCTAGCATCCGTTGTTACATTAGAGTAAAAAAAAAATTTTTTGCTCCTGGGCAGTTTTTTTTCTGACCCCCGGCATCACGCGTTTTCTTCCTCGGGAAGCAAAAACACTCGATTTTTAAAAACAGCTAATAATAACATTTTTAAGCATGGAATTCCACCCCGAATCACATTCTAGCATCCATTGTTACATTTGAGTCAAAAAAAAATTTTTTGCTCCTGGGAAGTTTTTTTTCTGACCCCGGCATCACGCGTTTTCTTCCTCTGGGAGCAAAAACACTCGATTTTTAAAAACAGCTAATAATAACATTTTTAAGCATGGAATTCCACCCCGAATCACATTCTAGCATCCGTTGTTACATTTGAGTCAAAAAAATTTTTTTTTCTCCTGGGCGGCTTTTTTTCTGACCCCGGCATCACGCGTTTTCTTCCTCGGGCAGCAAAAACACTCGATTTTTAAAAACAGCTAATAATAACATTTTTAAGCATGGAATTCCACCCCGAATCACATTCTAGCATCCGTTGTTACATTAGAGTCAAAAAAATTTTTTTTGCTCCTGGGCAGTTTTTTTTCTGACCCCCGGCATCACGCGTTTTCTTCCTCGGGAAGCAAAAACACTCGATTTTTAAAAACAGCTAATAATAACATTTTTAAGCATGGAATTCCACCCCGAATCACATTCTAGCATCCGTTGTTACATTTGAGTCAAAAAAAATTTTTTTTCGCCTGGGTGGCTTTTTTTCTGACCCCGGCATCACGCGTTTTCTTCCTCGGGCAGCAAAAACACTCGATTTTTATAAACAGCTAATAATAACATTTTTAAGCATGGAATTCCACCCCGAATCACATTCTAGCATCCGTTGTTACATTTGAGTCAAAAAAAATTTTTTTGCTCCTGGGCGGCTTTTTTTCTGACTCCGGCATCACGCGTTTTCTTCCTCGGGCAGCAAAAATACTCGATTTTTAAAAACAGCTAATAATAACATTTTTAAGCATGGAATTCCACCCCGAATCACATTCTAGCATCCGTTGTTACATTTGAGTCAAAAAAAAATTTTTTGCTCCTGGGCAGTTTTTTTTCTGACCCCGGCATCATGCGTTTTCTTCCTCGGGCAGCAAAAACACTCGATTTTTAAAAAACAGCTAATAATAACATTTTTAAGCATGGAATTCTACCCCGAATCATATTCTAGCATCCGTTGTTACATTTGAGTCAAAAAAATTTTTTTTGCTCCCTGGGCAGTTTTTTTTCTCACCCCGGCATCACGCGTATTCTTCCTCTGGGAGCAAAAACACTCGATTTTTAAAAACAGCTAATAATAACATTTTTAAGCATGGAATTCCACCCCGAATCACATTCTAGCATCCGTTGTTACATTTGAGTCAAAAAAATTTTTTTTGCTCCTGGGCAGTTTTTTTTCTGACCCCGGCATCACGCGTTTTCTTCCTCTGGGAGCAAAAACACTCGATTTTTAAAAACAGCTAATAATAACATTTTTAAGCATGGAATTCCACCCCGAATCACATTCTAGCATCCGTTGTTACATTAGAGTCAAAAAAAAATTTTTTGCTCCTGGGCGGCTTTTTTTCTGACCCCGGCATCACGCGTTTAATTCTCGGGCAGCAAAAATACTCGATTTTTAAAAACAGCTAATAATAACATTTTTAAGCATGGAATTCCACCCCGAATCACATTCTAGCATCCGTTGTTACATTAGAGTAAAAAAAAATTTTTTTGCTCCTGGGCAGTTTTTTTTCTGACCCCAGCATCACGCGTTTTCTTCCTCGGGAAGCAAAAACACTCGATTTTTAAAAACAGCTAATAATAACATTTTTAAGCATGGAATTCCACCCCGAATCACATTCTAGCATCCATTGTTACATTTGAGTCAAAAAAAAATTTTTTGCTCCTGGGAAGTTTTTTTTTCTGACCCCGGCATCACGCGTTTTCTTCCTCTGGGAGCAAAAACACTCGATTTTTAAAAACAGCTAATAATAACATTTTTAAGCATGGAATTCCACCCCGAATCACATTCTAGCATCCGTTGTTACATTTGAGTCAAAAAAATTTTTTTTTCTCCTGGGCGGCTTTTTTTCTGACCCCGGCATCACGAGTTTTCTTCCTCGGGCAGCAAAAACACTCGATTTTTAAAAACAGCTAATAATAACATTTTTAAGCATGGAATTCCACCCCGAATCACATTCTAGCATCCGTTGTTACATTAGAGTCAAAAAAATTTTTTTTGCTCCTGGGCAGTTTTTTTTCTGACCCCGGCATCACGCGTTTTCTTCCTCGGGAAGCAAAAACACTCGATTTTTAAAAACAGCTAATAATAACATTTTTAAGCATGGAATTCCACCCCGAATCACATTCTAGCATCCGTTGTTACATTTGAGTCAAAAAAATTTTTTTTTCTCCTGGGCGGCTTTTTTTCTGACCCCGGCATCACGCGTTTTCTTCCTCGGGCAGCAAAAACACTCGATTTTTAAAAACAGCTAATAATAACATTTTAAAGCATGGAATTCCACCCCGAATCACATTCTAGCATCCGTTGTTACATTTGAGTCAAAAAAAAATTTTTTTGCTCCTGGGCAGTTTTTTTTCTCACCCGGCATCACGCGTTTTCTTCCTCTGGGAGCAAAAACACTCGATTTTTAAAAACAGCTAATAATAACATTTTTAAGCATGGAATTCCACCCCGAATCACATTCTAGCATCCGTTGTTACATTTGAGTCAAAAAAAATTTTTTTTCTCCTGGGCGGCTTTTTTTCTGACCCCGGCATCACGCGTTTTCTTCCTCGGGCAGCAAAAACACTCGATTTTTAAAAACAGCTAATAATAACATTTTTAAGCATGGAATTCCACCCCGAATCACATTCTAGCATCCGTTGTTACATTAGAGTCAAAAAAATTTTTTTTGCTCCTGGGCAGTTTTTTTTCTGACCCCGGCATCACGCGTTTTCTTCCTCGGGAAGCAAAAACACTCGATTTTTAAAAACAGCTAATAATAACATTTTTAAGCATGGAATTCCACCCCGAATCACATTCTAGCATCCGTTGTTACATTTGAGTCAAAAAAAAATTTTTTTCGCCTGGGCGGCTTTTTTTCTGACCCCGGCATCACGCGTTTTCTTCCTCGGGCAGCAAAAACACTCGATTTTTATAAACAGCTAATAATAACATTTTTAAGCATGGAATTCCACCCCCGAATCACATTCTAGCATCCGTTGTTACATTTGAGTCAAAAAAAATTTTTTTGCTCCTGGGCGGCTTTTTTTCTGACTCCGGCATCACGCGTTTTCTTCCTCGGGCAGCAAAAATACTCGATTTTTAAAAACAGCTAATAATAACATTTTTAAGCATGGAATTCCACCCCGAATCACATTCTAGCATCCGTTGTTACATTTGAGTCAAAAAAAAATTTTTTGCTCCTGGGCAGTTTTTTTTCTGACCCCGGCATCATGCGTTTTCTTCCTCGGGCAGCAAAAACACTCGATTTTTAAAAACAGCTAATAATAACATTTTTAAGCATGGAATTCTACCCCGAATCATATTCTAGCATCCGTTGTTACATTTGAGTCAAAAAAATTTTTTTTGCTCCTGGGCAGTTTTTTTTCTCACCCCGGCATCACGCGTATTCTTCCTCTGGGAGCAAAAACACTCGATTTTTAAAAACAGCTAATAATAACATTTTTAAGCATGGAATTCCACCCCGAATCACATTCTAGCATCCGTTGTTACATTTGAGTCAAAAAAATTTTTTTTGCTCCTGGGCAGTTTTTTTTCTGACCCCGGCATCACGCGTTTTCTTCCTCTGGGAGCAAAAACACTCGATTTTTAAAAACAGCTAATAATAACATTTTTAAGCATGGAATTCCACCCCGAATCACATTCTAGCATCCGTTGTTACATTAGAGTCAAAAAAAAATTTTTTGCTCCTGGGCGGCTTTTTTTCTGACCCCGGCATCACGCGTTTAATTCTCGGGCAGCAAAAATACTCGATTTTAAAAAACAGCTAATAATAACATTTTTAAGCATGGAATTCCACCCCGAATCACATTCTAGCATCCGTTGTTACATTAGAGTAAAAAAAAATTTTTTGCTCCTGGGCAGTTTTTTTTCTGACCCCGGCATCACGCGTTTTCTTCCTCGGGAAGCAAAAACACTCGATTTTAAAAACAGCTAATAATAACATTTTTAAGCATGGAATTCCACCCCGAATCACATTCTAGCATCCATTGTTACATTTGAGTCAAAAAAAATTTTTTTGCTCCTGGGAAGTTTTTTTTCTGACCCCGGCATCACGCGTTTTCTTCCTCTGGGAGCAAAAACACTCGATTTTTAAAAACAGCTAATAATAACATTTTTAAGCATGGAATTCCACCCCGAATCACATTCTAGCATCCGTTGTTACATTTGAGTCAAAAAAATTTTTTTTTCTCCTGGGCGGCTTTTTTTCTGACCCCGGCATCACGCGTTTTCTTCCTCGGGCAGCAAAAACACTCGATTTTAAAAACAGCTAATAATAACATTTTTAAGCATGGAATTCCACCCCGAATCACATTCTAGCATCCGTTGTTACATTAGAGTCAAAAAAATTTTTTTTTTCTCCTGGGCAGTTTTTTTTCTGACCCCGGCATCACGCGTTTTCTTCCTCGGGAAGCAAAAACACTCGATTTTTAAAAACAGCTAATAATAACATTTTTAAGCATGGAATTCCACCCCGAATCACATTCTAGCATCCGTTGTTACATTTGAGTCAAAAAATTTTTTTTTCTCCTGGGCGGCTTTTTTTCTGACCCCGGCATCACGCGTTTTCTTCCTCGGGCAGCAAAAACACTCGATTTTTAAAAACAGCTAATAATAACATTTTAAAGCATGGAATTCCACCCCGAATCACATTCTAGCATCCGTTGTTACATTTGAGTCAAAAAAAATTTTTTTGCTCCTGGGCAGTTTTTTTTCTCACCCGGCATCACGCGTTTTCTTCCTCGGGCAGCAAAAACACTCGATTTTTAAAAACAGCTAATAATAACATTTTTAAGCATGGAATTCCACCCCGAATCATATTCTAGCATCCATTGTTACATTTGAGTCAAAAAAAATTTTTTTGCTCCTGGGCAGTTTTTTTTCTGATCCCGGCATCACGCGTTTAATTCCTCGGGCAGCAAAAATACTCGATTTTTAAAAACAGCTAATAATAACATTTTTAAGCATGGAATTCCACCCCGAATCACATTCTAGCATCCGTTGTTACATTAGAGTCAAAAAAATTTTTTTTTGCTCCTGGGCAGTTTTTTTTCTGACCCCGGCATCACGCGTTTTCTTCCTCGGGAAGCAAAAACACTCGATTTTTAAAAACAGCTAATAATAACATTTTTAAGCATGGAATTCCACCCCGAATCACATTCTAGCATCCGTTGTTACATTTGAGTCAAAAAAATTTTTTTTTCTCCTGGGCGGCTTTTTTTCTGACCCCGGCATCACGCGTTTTCTTCCTCGGGCAGCAAAAACACTCGATTTTTAAAAACAGCTAATAATAACATTTTTAAGCATGGAATTCCACCCCGAATCACATTCTAGCATCCGTTGTTACATTAGAGTCAAAAAAATTTTTTTTGCTCCTGGGCAGTTTTTTTTCTGACCCCGGCATCACGCGTTTTCTTCCTCGGGAAGCAAAAACACTCGATTTTTAAAAACAGCTAATAATAACATTTTTAAGCATGGAATTCCACCCCGAATCACATTCTAGCATCCGTTGTTACATTTGAGTCAAAAAAATTTTTTTTTTCTCCTGGGCGGCTTTTTTTCTGACCCCGGCATCACGCGTTTTCTTCCTCGGGCAGCAAAAACACTCGATTTTTAAAAACAGCTAATAATAACATTTTAAAGCATGGAATTCCACCCCGAATCACATTCTAGCATCCGTTGTTACATTTGAGTCAAAAAAAAATTTTTTGCTCCTGGGCAGTTTTTTTTCTGACCCCGGCATCACGCGTTTTCTTCCTCGGGAAGCAAAAACACTCGATTTTTAAAAACAGGTAATAATAACATTTTTAAGCATGGAATTCCACCCCGAATCACATTCTAGCATCCGTTGTTACATTTGAGTCAAAAAAAAATTTTTTTGCTCCTGGGCGGCGTTTTTTCTGACCCCGGCATCACGCGTTTAATTCTCGGGCAGCAAAAATACTCGATTTTTAAAAACAGCTAATAATAACATTTTTAAGCATGGAATTCCACCCCGAATCACATTCTAGCATCCGTTGTTACATTTGAGTCAAAAAAAAATTTTTTGCTCCTGGGAAGTTTTTTTTCTGACCCCGGCATCACGCGTTTTCTTCCTCTGGGAGCAAAAACACTCGATTTTTAAAAACAGCTAATAATAACATTTTTAAGCATGGAATTCCACCCCGAATCACATTCTAGCATCCGTTGTTACATTAGAGTCAAAAAAATTTTTTTTGCTCCTGGGCAGTTTTTTTTCTGACCCCGGCATCACGCGTTTTCTTCCTCGGGAAGCAAAAACACTCGATTTTTTAAAAACAGCTAATAATAACATTTTTAAGCATGGAATTCCACCCCGAATCACATTCTAGCATCCGTTGTTACATTTGAGTCAAAAAAATTTTTTTTTCTCCTGGGCGGCTTTTTTTCTGACCCCGGCATCACGCGTTTTCTTCCTCGGGCAGCAAAAACACTCGATTTTTAAAAACAGCTAATAATAACATTTTTAAGCATGGAATTCCACCCCGAATCACATTCTAGCATCCGTTGTTACATTAGAGTCAAAAAAATTTTTTTTGCTCCTGGGCAGTTTTTTTTCTGACCCCGGCATCACGCGTTTTCTTCCTCGGGAAGCAAAAAACACTCGATTTTTAAAAACAGCTAATAATAACATTTTTAAGCATGGAATTCCACCCCGAATCACATTCTAGCATCCGTTGTTACATTTGAGTCAAAAAAATTTTTTTTTCTCCTGGGCGGCTTTTTTTCTGACCCCGGCATCACGCGTTTTCTTCCTCGGGCAGCAAAAACACTCGATTTTTAAAAACAGCTAATAATAACATTTTAAAGCATGGAATTCCACCCCGAATCACATTCTAGCATCCGTTGTTACATTTGAGTCAAAAAAAAATTTTTTGCTCCTGGGCAGTTTTTTTTCTGACCCCGGCATCACGCGTTTTCTTCCTCGGGAAGCAAAAACACTCGATTTTTAAAAACAGGTAATAATAACATTTTTAAGCATGGAATTCCACCCCGAATCACATTCTAGCATCCGTTGTTACATTTGAGTCAAAAAAAAATTTTTTTGCTCCTGGGCGGCGTTTTTTCTGACCCCGGCATCACGCGTTTAATTCTCGGGCAGCAAAAATACTCGATTTTTAAAAACAGCTAATAATAACATTTTTAAGCATGGAATTCCACCCCGAATCACATTCTAGCATCCGTTGTTACATTTGAGTCAAAAAAAAATTTTTTGCTCCTGGGAAGTTTTTTTTCTGACCCCGGCATCACGCGTTTTCTTCCTCTGGGAGCAAAAACACTCGATTTTTAAAAACAGCTAATAATAACATTTTTAAGCATGGAATTCCACCCCGAATCACATTCTAGCATCCGTTGTTACATTAGAGTCAAAAAATTTTTTTTTGCTCCTGGGCAGTTTTTTTTCTGACCCCGGCATCACGCGTTTTCTTCCTCGGGAAGCAAAAACACTCGATTTTTAAAAACAGCTAATAATAACATTTTTATGTTTGGAATTCCACCCCGAATCAAATTCTAGCATCCGTTGTTACATTTGAGTCAAAAAAAAATTTTTTTGCTCCTGGGCAGTTTTTTTTCTGACCCCGGCATCACGTGCTTTCTTCCTCTGGGAGCAAAAACACTCGATTTTTAAAAACAGCTAATAATAACATTTTTAAGCATAGAATTCCACCCTGAATCACATTCTAGCATCAGTTGTTACATTAGAGTCAAAAAATTTTTTTTTGCTCCTGGGCAGTTTTTTTTCTGACCCCGGCATCACGCGTTTTCTTCCTCGGGAAGCAAAAACACTCGATTTTTAAAAACAGCTAATAATAACATTTTTAAGCATGGAATTCCACCCCGAATCACATTCTAGCATCCGTTGTTACATTTGAGTCAAAAAAAAATTTTTTTCGCCTGGGCGGCTTTTTTTCTGACCCCGGCATCACGCGTTTTCTTCCTCGGGCAGCAAAAACACTCGATTTTTATAAACAGCTAATAATAACATTTTTAAGCATGGAATTCCACCCCGAATCACATTCTAGCATCCGTTGTTACATTTGAGTCAAAAAAATTTTTTTTGCTCCTGGGCGGCTTTTTTTCTGACCCCGGCATCATGCGTTTTCTTCCTCGGGCAGCAAAAACACTCGATTTTTAAAAACAGCTAATAATAACATTTTTAAGCATGGAATTCCACCCCGAATCACATTCTAGCATCCGTTGTTACATTTGAGTCAAAAAAATTTTTTTTGCTCCTGGGCAGTTTTTTTTCTGACCCCGGCATCACGCGTTTTCTTCCTCTGGGAGCAAAAACACTCGATTTTTAAAAACAGCTAATAATAACATTTTTAAGCATGGAATTCCACCCCGAATCACATTCTAGCATCCGTTGTTACATTAGAGTCAAAAAAAAATTTTTTGCTCCTGGGCGGCTTTTTTTCTGACCCCGGCATCACGCGTTTAATTCTCGGGCAGCAAAAATACTCGATTTTTAAAAACAGCTAATAATAACATTTTTAAGCATGGAATTCCACCCCGAATCACATTCTAGCATCCGTTGTTACATTAGAGTAAAAAAAATTTTTTTTGCTCCTGGGCAGTTTTTTTTCTGACCCCGGCATCACCCGTTTTCTTCCTCGGGCAGCAAAAACACTCGATTTTTAAAAACAGCTAATAATAACATTTTTAAGCATGGAATTCCACCCCGAATCACATTCTAGCATCCATTGTTACATTTGAGTCAAAAAAAAATTTTTTGCTCCTGGGCAGTTTTTTTTCTGACCCCGGCATCACGCGTTTTCTTCCTCTGGGAGCAAAAACACTCGATTTTTAAAAACAGCTAATAATAACATTTTTAAGCATGGAATTCCACTCCGAATCACATTCTAGCATCCGTTGTTACATTAGAGTCAAAAAAATTTTTTTTGCTCCTGGGCAGTTTTTTTTCTGACCCCGGCATCACGCGTTTTCTTCCTTGGGAAGCAAAAACACTCGATTTTTAAAAACAGCTAATAATAACATTTTTATGTATGGAATTCCACCCCGAATCAAATTCTAGCATCCGTTGTTACATTTGAGTCAAAAAAAATTTTTTTTGCTCCTGGGCAGTTTTTTTTCTGACCCCGGCATCACGTGCTTTCTTCCTCTGGGAGCAAAAACACTCGATTTTTAAAAACAGCTAATAATAACATTTTTAAGCATAGAATTCCACCCTGAATCACATTCTAGCATCCGTTGTTACATTTGAGTCAAAAAAATTTTTTTTTCTCCTGGGCGGCTTTTTTTCTGACCCCGGCATCACGCGTTTTCTTCCTCGGGCAGCAAAAACACTCGATTTTTAAAAACAGCTAATAATAACATTTTAAAGCATGGAATTCCACCCCGAATCACATTCTAGCATCCGTTGTTACATTTGAGTCAAAAAAAAATTTTTTGCTCCTGGGCAGTTTTTTTTCTGACCCCGGCATCACGCGTTTTCTTCCTCGGGAAGCAAAAACACTCGATTTTTAAAAACAGGTAATAATAACATTTTTAAGCATGGAATTCCACCCTGAATCACATTCTAGCATCCGTTGTTACATTTGAGTCAAAAAAAAATTTTTTTGCTCCTGGGCGGCTTTTTTTCTGACCCCGGCATCACGCGTTTAATTCTCGGGCAGCAAAAATACTCGATTTTTAAAAACAGCTAATAATAACATTTTTAAGCATGGAATTCCACCCCGAATCACATTCTAGCATCCGTTGTTACATTAGAGTAAAAAAAAATTTTTTTGCTCCTGGGCAGTTTTTTTTCTGACCCCGGCATCACCCGTTTTCTTCCTCGGGCAGCAAAAACACTCGATTTTTAAAAACAGCTAATAATAACATTTTTAAGCATGGAATTCCACCCCGAATCACATTCTAGCATCCATTGTTACATTTGAGTCAAAAAAAATTTTTTGCTCCTGGGAAGTTTTTTTTCTGACCCCGGCATCACGCGTTTTCTTCCTCTGGGAGCAAAAACACTCGATTTTTAAAAACAGCTAATAATAACATTTTTAAGCATGGAATTCCACCCCGAATCACATTCTAGCATCCGTTGTTACATTAGAGTCAAAAAATTTTTTTTTGCTCCTGGGCAGTTTTTTTTCTGACCCCGGCATCACGCGTTTTCTTCCTCGGGAAGCAAAAACACTCGATTTTTAAAAACAGCTAATAATAACATTTTTATGTTTGGAATTCCACCCCGAATCAAATTCTAGCATCCGTTGTTACATTTGAGTCAAAAAAAATTTTTTTGCTCCTGGGCAGTTTTTTTTCTGACCCCGGCATCACGTGCTTTCTTCCTCTGGGAGCAAAAACACTCGATTTTTAAAAACAGCTAATAATAACATTTTTAAGCATAGAATTCCACCCCGAATCACATTCTAGCATCCGTTGTTACATTAGAGTCAAAAAAATTTTTTTTGCTCCTGGGCAGTTTTTTTTCTGACCCCGGCATCACGCGTTTTCTTCCTCGGGAAGCAAAAACACTCGATTTTTAAAAACAGCTAATAATAACATTTTTAAGCATGGAATTCCACCCCGAATCACATTCTAGCATCCGTTGTTACATTTGAGTCAAAAAAATTTTTTTTTCTCCTGGGCGGCTTTTTTTCTGACCCCGGCATCACGCGTTTTCTTCCTCGGGCAGCAAAAACACTCGATTTTTAAAAACAGCTAATAATAACATTTTTAAGCATGGAATTCCACCCCGAATCACATTCTAGCATCCGTTGTTACATTAGAGTCAAAAAAAATTTTTTTGCTCCTGGGCAGTTTTTTTTCTGACCCCGGCATCACGCGTTTTCTTCCTCGGGAAGCAAAAACACTCGATTTTTAAAAACAGCTAATAATAACATTTTTAAGCATGGAATTCCACCCCGAATCACATTCTAGCATCCGTTGTTACATTTGAGTCAAAAAAAATTTTTTTTCTCCTGGGCGGTTTTTTTCTGACCCCCGGCATCACGCGTTTTCTTCCTCGGGCAGCAAAAACACTCGATTTTTAAAAACAGCTAATAATAACATTTTAAAGCATGGAATTCCACCCCGAATCACATTCTAGCATCCGTTGTTACATTTGAGTCAAAAAAAAATTTTTTTGCTCCTGGGCAGTTTTTTTTCTCACCCGGCATCACGCGTTTTCTTCCTCGGGCAGCAAAAACACTCGATTTTTAAAAACAGCTAATAATAACATTTTTAAGCATGGAATTCCACCCCGAATCATATTCTAGCATCCATTGTTACATTTGAGTCAAAAAAATTTTTTTTGCTCCTGGGCAGTTTTTTTTCTGATCCCGGCATCACGCGTTTAATTCCTCGGGCAGCAAAAATACTCGATTTTTAAAAACAGCTAATAATAACATTTTTAAGCATGGAATTCCACCCCGAATCACATTCTAGCATCCGTTGTTACATTAGAGTCAAAAAAATTTTTTTTGCTCCTGGGCAGTTTTTTTTTCTGACCCCGGCATCACGCGTTTTCTTCCTCGGGAAGCAAAAACACTCGATTTTTAAAAACAGCTAATAATAACATTTTTAAGCATGGAATTCCACCCCGAATCACATTCTAGCATCCGTTGTTACATTTGAGTCAAAAAAATTTTTTTTTCTCCTGGGCGGCTTTTTTTCTGACCCCGGCATCACGCGTTTTCTTCCTCGGGCAGCAAAAACACTCGATTTTTAAAAACAGCTAATAATAACATTTTTAAGCATGGAATTCCACCCCGAATCACATTCTAGCATCCGTTGTTACATTAGAGTCAAAAAAATTTTTTTTGCTCCTGGGCAGTTTTTTTTTCTGACCCCCGGCATCACGCGTTTTCTTCCTCGGGAAGCAAAAACACTCGATTTTTAAAAACAGCTAATAATAACATTTTTAAGCATGGAATTCCACCCCGAATCACATTCTAGCATCCGTTGTTACATTTGAGTCAAAAAAATTTTTTTTTCTCCTGGGCGGCTTTTTTTCTGACCCCGGCATCACGCGTTTTCTTCCTCGGGCAGCAAAAACACTCGATTTTTAAAAACAGCTAATAATAACATTTTAAAGCATGGAATTCCACCCCGAATCACATTCTAGCATCCGTTGTTACATTTGAGTCAAAAAAAAATTTTTTGCTCCTGGGCAGTTTTTTTTTCTGACCCCCGGCATCACGCGTTTTCTTCCTCGGGAAGCAAAAACACTCGATTTTTAAAAACAGGTAATAATAACATTTTTAAGCATGGAATTCCACCCCGAATCACATTCTAGCATCCGTTGTTACATTTGAGTCAAAAAAAAATTTTTTTGCTCCTGGGCGGCTTTTTTTTCTGACCCCGGCATCACGCGTTTAATTCTCGGGCAGCAAAAATACTCGATTTTTAAAAACAGCTAATAATAACATTTTTAAGCATGGAATTCCACCCCGAATCACATTCTAGCATCCGTTGTTACATTAGAGTCAAAAAATTTTTTTTTGCTCCTGGGCAGTTTTTTTTCTGACCCCGGCATCACGCGTTTTCTTCCTCGGGAAGCAAAAACACTCGATTTTTAAAAACAGCTAATAATAACATTTTTATGTTTGGAATTCCACCCCGAATCAAATTCTAGCATCCGTTGTTACATTTGAGTCAAAAAAAAATTTTTTTTGCTCCTGGGCAGTTTTTTTTCTGACCCCGGCATCACGTGCTTTCTTCCTCTGGGAGCAAAAACACTCGATTTTTAAAAACAGCTAATAATAACATTTTTAAGCATAGAATTCCACCCTGAATCACATTCTAGCATCAGTTGTTACATTAGAGTCAAAAAAATTTTTTTTGCTCCTGGGCAGTTTTTTTTCTGACCCCGGCATCACGCGTTTTCTTCCTCGGGAAGCAAAAACACTTGATTTTTAAAAACAGCTAATAATAACATTTTTAAGCATGGAATTCCACCCCGAATCACATTCTAGCATCCGTTGTTACATTTGAGTCAAAAAAAAAATTTTTTCGCCTGGGCGGCTTTTTTTCTGACCCCGGCATCACGCGTTTTCTTCCTCGGGCAGCAAAAACACTCGATTTTTATAAACAGCTAATAATAACATTTTTAAGCATGGAATTCCACCCCGAATCACATTCTAGCATCCGTTGTTACATTTGAGTCAAAAAAAATTTTTTTGCTCCTGGGCGGCTTTTTTTCTGACTCCGGCATCACGCGTTTTCTTCCTCGGGCAGCAAAAATACTCGATTTTTAAAAACAGCTAATAATAACATTTTTAAGCATGGAATTCCACCCCGAATCACATTCTAGCATCCGTTGTTACATTTGAGTCAAAAAAAAATTTTTTGCTCCTGGGCAGTTTTTTTTCTGACCCCGGCATCATGCGTTTTCTTCCTCGGGCAGCAAAAACACTCGATTTTTAAAAACAGCTAATAATAACATTTTTAAGCATGGAATTCTACCCCGAATCATATTCTAGCATCCGTTGTTACATTTGAGTCAAAAAAATTTTTTTTGCTCCTGGGCAGTTTTTTTTCTCACCCCGGCATCACGCGTATTCTTCCTCTGGGAGCAAAAACACTCGATTTTTAAAAACAGCTAATAATAACATTTTTAAGCATGGAATTCCACCCCGAATCACATTCTAGCATCCGTTGTTACATTTGAGTCAAAAAAATTTTTTTTGCTCCTGGGCAGTTTTTTTTCTGACCCCGGCATCACGCGTTTTCTTCCTCTGGGAGCAAAAACACTCGATTTTTAAAAACAGCTAATAATAACATTTTTAAGCATGGAATTCCACCCCGAATCACATTCTAGCATCCGTTGTTACATTAGAGTCAAAAAAAAATTTTTTGCTCCTGGGCGGCTTTTTTTCTGACCCCGGCATCACGCGTTTAATTCTCGGGCAGCAAAAATACTCGATTTTTAAAAACAGCTAATAATAACATTTTTAAGCATGGAATTCCACCCCGAATCACATTCTAGCATCCGTTGTTACATTAGAGTAAAAAAAAATTTTTTTGCTCCTGGGCAGTTTTTTTTTCTGACCCCGGCATCACCCGTTTTCTTCCTCGGGCAGCAAAAACACTCGATTTTTAAAAACAGCTAATAATAACATTTTTAAGCATGGAATTCCACCCCGAATCACATTCTAGCATCCGTTGTTACATTAGAGTCAAAAAATTTTTTTTTGCTCCTGGGCAGTTTTTTTTCTGACCCCGGCATCACGCGTTTTCTTCCTCGGGAAGCAAAAACACTCGATTTTTAAAAACAGCTAATAATAACATTTTTATGTTTGGAATTCCACCCCGAATCAAATTCTAGCATCCGTTGTTACATTTGAGTCAAAAAAAATTTTTTTTGCTCCTGGGCAGTTTTTTTTCTGACCCCGGCATCACGTGCTTTCTTCCTCTGGGAGCAAAAACACTCGATTTTTAAAAACAGCTAATAATAACATTTTTAAGCATAGAATTCCACCCTGAATCACATTCTAGCATCCGTTGTTACATTAGAGTCAAAAAAATTTTTTTTGCTCCTGGGCAGTTTTTTTTTCTGACCCCGGCATCACGCGTTTTCTTCCTCGGGAAGCAAAAACACTCGATTTTTAAAAACAGCTAATAATAACATTTTTAAGCATGGAATTCCACCCCGAATCACATTCTAGCATCCGTTGTTACATTTGAGTCAAAAAAAAAATTTTTTTCGCCTGGGCGGCTTTTTTTCTGACCCCGGCATCACGCGTTTTCTTCCTCGGGCAGCAAAAACACTCGATTTTTATAAACAGCTAATAATAACATTTTTAAGCATGGAATTCCACCCCGAATCACATTCTAGCATCCGTTGTTACATTTGAGTCAAAAAAAATTTTTTTGCTCCTGGGCGGCTTTTTTTCTGACTCCGGCATCACGCGTTTTCTTCCTCGGGCAGCAAAAATACTCGATTTTTAAAAACAGCTAATAATAACATTTTTAAGCATGGAATTCCACCCCGAATCACATTCTAGCATCCGTTGTTACATTTGAGTCAAAAAAAAAATTTTTTGCTCCTGGGCAGTTTTTTTTCTGACCCCGGCATCATGCGTTTTCTTCCTCGGGCAGCAAAAACACTCGATTTTTAAAAACAGCTAATAATAACATTTTTAAGCATGGAATTCTACCCCGAATCATATTCTAGCATCCGTTGTTACATTTGAGTCAAAAAAATTTTTTTTGCTCCTGGGCAGTTTTTTTTCTCACCCCGGCATCACGCGTTTTCTTCCTCTGGGAGCAAAAACACTCGATTTTTAAAAACAGCTAATAATAACATTTTTAAGCATGGAATTCCACCCCAAATCACATTCTAGCATCCGTTGTTACATTAGAGTCAAAAAAAAATTTTTTGCTCCTGGGTAGTTTTTTTTCTGACCCCGGCATCACGCGTTTTCTTCCTCTGGGAGCAAAAACACTCGATTTTTAAAAACAGCTAATAATAACATTTTTAAGCATGGAATTCCACCCCGAATCACATTCTAGCATCCGTTGTTACATTAGAGTCAAAAAAATTTTTTTTGCTCCTGGGCAGTTTTTTTTCTGACCCCGGCATCACGCGTTTTCTTCCTCGGGCAGCAAAAAACACTCGATTTTTAAAAACAGCTAATAATAACATTTTTAAGCATGGAATTCCACCCCAAATCACATTCTAGCATCCGTTGTTACATTTGAATCAAAAAAAAATTTTTTGATCCTGGGCAGTTTTTTTTCTGACCCCGGCATCACGCGTTTTCTTCCTCTGGGAGCAAAAACACTCGATTTTTAAAAACAGCTAATAATAACATTTTTAAGCATGGAATTCCATCCCGAATCACATTCTAGCATCCGTTGTTACATTAGAGTCAAAAAAAAATTTTTTGCTCCTGGGCGGCTTTTTTTCTGACCCCGGCATCACGCGTTTAATTCTCGGGCAGCAAAAATACTCGATTTTTAAAAACAGCTAATAATAACATTTTTAAGCATGGAATTCCACCCCGAATCACATTCTAGCATCCGTTGTTACATTAGAGTAAAAAAAATTTTTTTTGCTCCTGGGCAGTTTTTTTTCTGACCCCGGCATCACCCGTTTTCTTCCTCGGGCAGCAAAAACACTCGATTTTTAAAAACAGCTAATAATAACATTTTTAAGCATGGAATTCCACCCCGAATCACATTCTAGCATCCATTGTTACATTTGAGTCAAAAAAAAATTTTTTGATCCTGGGCAGTTTTTTTTCTGACCCCGGCATCACGCGTTTTCTTCCTCTGGGAGCAAAAACACTCGATTTTTAAAAACAGCTAATAATAACATTTTTAAGCATGGAATTCCACTCCGAATCACATTCTAGCATCCGTTGTTACATTAGAGTCAAAAAAAATTTTTTTGCTCCTGGGCAGTTTTTTTTCTGACCCCGGCATCACGTGCTTTCTTCCTCTGGGAGCAAAAACACTCAATTTTTAAAAACAGCTAATAATAACATTTTTAAGCATAGAATTCCACCCTGAATCACATTCTAGCATCCGTTGTTACAATAGAGTCAAAAAAAATTTTTTTTGCTCCTGGCCACTTTTTTTTCTGACCCCGGCATCACGCGTTTTCTTCCTCGGGAAGCAAAAACACTCGATTTTTAAAAACAGCTAATAATAACATTTTTAAGCATGGAATTCCACCCCGAATCACATTCTAGCATCCGTTGTTACATTTGAGTCAAAAAAAATTTTTTTGCTCCTGGGCGGCTTTTTTTCTGACCCCGGCATCACGCGGTTTCTTCCTCGGGCAGCAAAAACACTCGATTTTTAAAAACAGCTAATAATAACATTTTTAAGCATGGAATTCCACCCTGAATCACATTCTAGTATCCGTTGTTACATTTGAGTCAAAAAAAAATTTTTTGCTCCTGGGCAGTTTTTTTTCTGACCCCGGCATCACCCGTTTTCTTCCTCGGGCAGGAAAAACACTCGATTTTTAAAAACAGCTAATAATAACATTTTTAAGCATGGAATTCCACCCCAAATCATATTCTAGTATCCGTTGTTACATTTGAGTCAAAAAAAAATTTTTTGCTCCTGGGCAGTTTTTTTTCTGACCCCGGCATCACCCGTTTTCTTCCTCGGGCAGGAAAAACACTCGATTTTTAAAAACAGCTAATAATAACATTTTTAAGCATGGAATTCCACCCCAAATCATATTCTAGCATCCGTTGTTACATTTGAGTCAAAAAAAAATTTTTTTCGCCTGGGCGGCTTTTTTTCTGACCCCGGCATCACGCGTTTTCTTCCTCGGGCAGCAAAAACACTCGATTTTTATAAACAGCTAATTTTTAAGCATGGAATTCCACCCCGAATCACATTCTAGCATCCGTTGTTACATTTGAGTCAAAAAAATTTTTTTTGCTCCTGGGCGGCTTTTTTTCTGACTCCGGCATCACGCGTTTTCTTCCTCGGGCAGCAAAAATACTCGATTTTTAAAAACAGCTAATAATAACATTTTTAAGCATGGAATTCCACCCCGAATCACATTCTAGCATCCGTTGTTACATTTGAGTCAAAAAAAAATTTTTTGCTCCTGGGCAGTTTTTTTTCTGACCCCGGCATCATGCGTTTTCTTCCTCGGGCAGCAAAAACACTCGATTTTTAAAAACAGCTAATAATAACATTTTTAAGCATGGAATTCTACCCCGAATCATATACTAGCATCCGTTGTTACATTTGAGTCAAAAAAATTTTTTTTGCTCCTGGGCAGTTTTTTTTTCTCACCCCGGCATCACGCGTATTCTTCCTCTGGGAGCAAAAACACTCTATTTTTAAAAACAGCTAATAATAACATTTTTAAGCATGGAATTCCACCCCGAATCACATTCTAGCATCCGTTGTTACATTAGAGTCAAAAAAAAATTTTTTGCTCCTGGGTAGTTTTTTTTCTGACCCCGGCATCACGCGTTTTCTTCCTCTGGGAGCAAAAACACTCGATTTTTAAAAACAGCTAATAATAACATTTTTAAGCATGGAATTCCACCCCGAATCACATTCTAGCATCCGTTGTTACATTTGAGTCAAAAAAATTTTTTTTGCTCCTGGGCAGTTTTTTTTCTGACCCCGGCATCACGCGTTTTCTTCCTCGGGCAGCAAAAACACTCGATTTTTAAAAACAGCTAATAATAACATTTTTAAGCATGGAATTCCACCCCGAATCACATTCTAGCATCCGTTGTTACATTTGAATCAAAAAAAAAATTTTTGATCCTGGGCAGTTTTTTTTCTGACCCCGGCATCACGCGTTTTTCTTCCTCTGGGAGCAAAAACACTCGATTTTTAAAAACAGCTAATAATAACATTTTTAAGCATGGAATTCCATCCCGAATCACATTCTAGCATCCGTTGTTACATTAGAGTCAAAAAAAAATTTTTTGCTCCTGGGCGGCTTTTTTTCTGACCCCGGCATCACGCGTTTAATTCTCGGGCAGCAAAAATACTCGATTTTTAAAAACAGCTAATAATAACATTTTTAAGCATGGAATTCCACCCCGAATCACATTCTAGCATCCGTTGTTACATTAGAGTAAAAAAAAATTTTTTTGCTCCTGGGCAGTTTTTTTTCTGACCCCGGCATCACCCGTTTTCTTCCTCGGGCAGCAAAAACACTCGATTTTTAAAAACAGCTAATAATAACATTTTTAAGCATGGAATTCCACCCCGAATCACATTCTAGCATCCATTGTTACATTTGAGTCAAAAAAAAATTTTTTGATCCTGGGCAGTTTTTTTTCTGACCCCCGGCATCACGCGTTTTCTTCCTCTGGGAGCAAAAACACTCGATTTTTAAAAACAGCTAATAATAACATTTTTAAGCATGGAATTCCACTCCGAATCACATTCTAGCATCCGTTGTTACATTAGAGTCAAAAAAATTTTTTTTGCTCCTGGGCAGTTTTTTTTCTGACCCCGGCATCACGTGCTTTCTTCCTCTGGGAGCAAAAACACTCGATTTTTAAAAACAGCTAATAATAACATTTTTAAGCATAGAATTCCACCCTGAATCACATTCTAGCATCCGTTGTTACAATAGAGTCAAAAAAAAATTTTTTTTGCTCCTGGGCACTTTTTTTTCTGACCCCGGCATCACGCGTTTTCTTCCTCGGGAAGCAAAAACACTCGATTTTTAAAAACAGCTAATAATAACATTTTTAAGCATGGAATTCCACCCCGAATCACATTCTAGCATCCGTTGTTACATTTGAGTCAAAAAAAATTTTTTTGCTCCTGGGCGGCTTTTTTTCTGACCCCGGCATCACGCGGTTTCTTCCTCGGGCAGCAAAAACACTCGATTTTTAAAAACAGCTAATAATAACATTTTTAAGCATGGAATTCCACTCTGAATCACATTCTAGCATCCGTTGTTACATTTGAGTCAAAAAAAAATTTTTTGCTCCTGGGCGGCTTTTTTTCTGACCCCGGCATCACGCGTTTTCTTCCTCGGGCAGCAAAAATACTCGATTTTTAAAAACAGCTAATAATAACATTTTTTAAGCATGGAATTCCACCCCGAATCACATTCTAGCATCCGTTGTTACATTTGAGTCAAAAAAAATTTTTTTTGCTCCTGGGCAGTTTTTTTTCTGACCCCGGCATCATGCGTTTTCTTCCTCAGGCAGCAAAAACACTCGAATTTTAAAAACAGCTAATAATAACATTTTTAAGCATGGAATTCCACCCTGAATCACATTCTAGTATCCGTTGTTACATTTGAGTCAAAAAAAAATTTTTTTGCTCCTGGGCAGTTTTTTTTTCTGACCCCGGCATCACCCGTTTTCTTCCTCGGGCAGGAAAAACACTCGATTTTTAAAAACAGCTAATAATAACATTTTTAAGCATGGAATTCCACCCCAAATCATATTCTAGCATCCGTTGTTACATTTGAGTCAAAAAAAATTTTTTTGCTCCTGGGCAGTTTTTTTTGTGACCCCGGCATCACGCGTTTTCTTCCTCTGGGAGCAAAAACACTCGATTATTAAAAACAGCTAATAATAACATTTTTAAGCATGGAATTCCACCCTGAATCACATTCTAGCATCCGTTGTTACATTTGAGTCAAAAAAAAATTTTTTGCTCCTGGGCGGCTTTTTTTCTGACCCCGGCATCACGCGTTTTCTTCCTCGGGCAGCAAAAATACTCGATTTTTAAAAACAGCTAATAATAACATTTTTAAGCATGGAATTCCACCCCGAATCACATTCTAGCATCCGTTGTTACATTTGAGTCAAAAAAAATTTTTTTGCTCCTGGGCAGTTTTTTTTCTGACCCCGGCATCATGCGTTTTCTTCCTCGGGCAGCAAAAACACTCGATTTTTAAAAACAGCTAATAATAACATTTTTAAGCATGGAATTCCACCCCGAATCATATTCTAGCATCCGTTGTTACATTTGAGTCAAAAAAAATTTTTTTGCTCCTGGGCAGTTTTTTTTCTGACCCCGGCATCACGCGTTTTCTTCCTCTGGGAGCAAAAACACTCGATTTTGAAAAACAGCTAATAATAACATTTTTAAGCATGGAATTCCACCCCGAATCACATTCTAGCATCCGTTGTTACATTAGAGTCAAAAAAAATTTTTTTGCTCCTGGGTAGTTTTTTTTTGACCCCGGCATCACGCGTTTTCTTCCTCTGGGAGCAAAAACACTCGATTTTTAAAAACAGCTAATAATAACATTTTTAAGCATGGAATTCCACCCCGAATCAATTTCTAGCATCCGTTGTTACATTAGAGTCAAAAAAATTTTTTTTGCTCCTGGGCAGTTTTTTTTCTGACCCCGGCATCACGCGTTTTCTTCCTCGGGAAGCAAAAACACTCGATTTTTAAAAACAGCTAATAATAACTTTTTTAAGCATGGAATTCCACCCCCGAATCACATTCTAGCATCCGTTGTTACATTAGAGTCAAAAAAAATTTTTTTGCTCCTGGGTAGTTTTTTTTCTGACCCCGGCATCACGCGTTTTCTTCCTCTGGGAGCAAAAACACTCGATTTTTAAAAACAGCTAATAATAACATTTTTAAGCATGGAATTCCACCCCGAATCAATTTCTAGCATCCGTTGTTACATTAGAGTCAAAAAAATTTTTTTTGCTCCTGGGCAGTTTTTTTTTCTGACCCCGGCATCACGCGTTTTCTTCCTCGGGAAGCAAAAACACTCGATTTTTAAAAACAGCTAATAATAACATTTTTAAGCATGGAATTCCACCCCGAATCACATTCTAGCATCCGTTGTTACATTTGAGTCAAAAAAAATTTTTTTTTGCTCCTGGGCAGTTTTTTTTCTGACCCCGGCATCACGCGTTTTCTTCCTCGGGCAGCAAAAACACTCGATTTTTATAAACAGCTAATAATAACATTTTTAAGCAGGGAATTCAACCCCGAATCACATTCTAGCATCCGTTGTTACATTTGAGTCAAAAAAAATTTTTTTGCTCCTGGGCGGCTTTTTTTCTGACCCCGGCAACACGCGTTTTCTTCCTCGGGCAGCAAAAACACTCGATTTTTAAAAACAGCTAATAATAACATTTTTAAGCATGGAATTCCACCCCGAATCACATTCTAGCATCCGTTGTTACATTTGAGTCAAAAAAATTTTTTTTGCTCCTGGGCGGCTTTTTTTCTGACCCCGGCATCACGCGTTTTCTTCCTCTGGGAGCAAAAACACTCGATTTTTAAAAACAGCTAATAATAACATTTTTAAGCATGGAATTCCACCCCGAATCACATTCTAGCATCCGTTGTTACATTAGAGTCAAAAAAAATTTTTTTGCTCCTGGGTAGTTTTTTTTCTGACCCCGGCATCACGCGTTTTCTTCCTCTGGGAGCAAAAACACTCGATTTTTAAAAACAGCTAATAATAACATTTTTAAGCATGGAATTCGACCCCGAATCAATTTCTAGCATCCGTTGTTACATGAGAGTCAAAAAAATTTTTTTTGCTCCTGGGCAGTTTTTTTTCTGACCCCGGCATCACGCGTTTTTCTTCCTCGGGAAGCAAAAACACTCGATTTTTAAAAACAGCTAATAATAACATTTTTAAGCATGGAATTCCACCCCGAATCACATTCTAGCATCCGTTGTTACATTTGAGTCAAAAAAAAATTTTTTTGCTCCTGGGCAGTTTTTTTTTCTGACCCCCGGCATCACGCGTTTTCTTCCTCGGGCAGCAAAAACACTCGATTTTTATAAACAGCTAATAATAACATTTTTAAGCAGGGAATTCAACCCCGAATCACATTCTAGCATCCGTTGTTACATTTGAGTCAAAAAAAAATTTTTTTGCTCCTGGGCGGCTTTTTTTCTGACCCCGGCAACACGCGTTTTCTTCCTCGGGCAGCAAAAACACTCGATTTTTAAAAACAGCTAATAATAACATTTTTAAGCATGGAATTCCACCCCGAATCACATTCTAGCATCCGTTGTTACATTTGAGTCAAAAAAAATTTTTTTGCTCCTGGGCGGCTTTTTTTCTGACCCCGGCATCACGCGTTTTCTTCCTCTGGGAGCAAAAACACTCGATTTTTAAAAACAGCTAATAATAACATTTTTTAAGCATGGAATTCCACCCCGAATCACATTCTAGCATCCGTTGTTACATTTGAGTCAAAAAAATTTTTTTTACTCCTGGGCAGTTTTTTTTCTGACCCCGGCATCACGCGTTTTCTTCCTCTGGGAGCAAAAAACTCTCGATTTTTAAAAACAGCTAATAATAACATTTTTAAGCATGGAATTCCACCCCGAATCACATTCTAGCATCCGTTGTTACATTAGAGTCAAAAAAAATTTTTTTGCTCCTGGGCAGTTTTTTTTCTGACCCCGGCATCACGCGTTTTCTTCCTCGGGCAGCAAAAACACTCGATTTTTAAAAACAGCTAATAATAACATTTTTAAGCATGGAATTCCACCCCGAATCACATTCTAGTATCCGTTGTTACATTTGAGTCAAAAAAAAAATTTTTTGCTCCTGGGCAGTTTTTTTTCTGACCCCGGCATCACCCGTTTTCTTCCTCGGGCAGCAAAAACACTCGATTTTTATAAACAGCTAATAATAACATTTTTAAGCATGGAATTCCACCCCGAATCACATTCTAGCATCCGTTGTTACATTTGAGTCAAAAAAATTTTTTTTGCTCCTGGGCGGCTTTTTTTCTGACCCCGGCATCACGCGTTTTCTTCCTCTGGGAGCAAAAACACTCGATTTTTAAAAACAGCTAATAATAACATTTTTAAGCATGGAATTCCACCCCGAATCACATTCTAGCATCCGTTGTTACATTAGAGTCAAAAAAAATTTTTTTGCTCCTGGGTAGTTTTTTTTCTGACCCCGGCATCACGCGTTTTCTTCCTCTGGGAGCAAAAACACTCGATTTTTAAAAACAGCTAATAATAACATTTTTAAGCATGGAATTCGACCCCGAATCAATTTCTAGCATCCGTTGTTACATGAGAGTCAAAAAAATTTTTTTTGCTCCTGGGCAGTTTTTTTTCTGACCCCGGCATCACGCGTTTTCTTCCTCGGGAAGCAAAAACACTCGATTTTTAAAAAACAGCTAATAATAACATTTTTAAGCATGGAATTCCACCCCGAATCACATTCTAGCATCCGTTGTTACATTTGAGTCAAAAAAAAATTTTTTTGCTCCTGGGCAGTTTTTTTTCTGACCCCGGCATCACGCGTTTTCTTCCTCGGGCAGCAAAAACACTCGATTTTTATAAACAGCTAATAATAACATTTTTAAGCAGGGAATTCAACCCCGAATCACATTCTAGCATCCGTTGTTACATTTGAGTCAAAAAAAATTTTTTTGCTCCTGGGCGGCTTTTTTTCTGACCCCGGCAACACGCGTTTTCTTCCTCGGGCAGCAAAAACACTCGATTTTTAAAAACAGCTAATAATAACATTTTTAAGCATGGAATTCCACCCCGAATCACATTCTAGCATCCGTTGTTACATTTGAGTCAAAAAAAATTTTTTTGCTCCTGGGCGGCTTTTTTTCTGACCCCGGCATCACGCGTTTTCTTCCTCTGGGAGCAAAAACACTCGATTTTTAAAAACAGCTAATAATAACATTTTTAAGCATGGAATTCCACCCCGAATCACATTCTAGCATCCGTTGTTACATTTGAGTCAAAAAAATTTTTTTTACTCCTGGGCAGTTTTTTTTCTGACCCCGGCATCACGCGTTTTCTTCCTCTGGGAGCAAAAACTCTCGATTTTTAAAAACAGCTAATAATAACATTTTTAAGCATGGAATTCCACCCCGAATCACATTCTAGCATCCGTTGTTACATTAGAGTCAAAAAAAATTTTTTTGCTCCTGGGCAGTTTTTTTTCTGACCCCGGCATCACGCGTTTTCTTCCTCGGGAAGCAAAAACACTCGATTTTTAAAAACAGCTAATAATAACATTTTTAAGCATGGAATTCAACCCCGAATCACATTCTAGCATCCGTTGTTACATTTGAGTCAAAAAAAAATTTTTTGCTCCTGGGCGGCTTTTTTTCTGACCCCGGCATCACGCGGTTTCTTCCTCGGGCAGCAAAAACACTCGATTTTTAAAAACAGCTAATAATAACATTTTTAAGCATGGAATTCCACCCCGAATCACATTCTAGTATCCGTTGTTACATTTGAGTCAAAAAAAAATTTTTTGCTCCTGGGCAGTTTTTTTTCTGACCCCGGCATCACCCGTTTTCTTCCTCGGGCAGCAAAAACACTCGATTTTTAAAAACAGCTAATAATAACATTTTTAAGCATGGAATTCCACCCCGAATCACATTCTAGTATCCGTTGTTACATTTGAGTCAAAAAAAAAATTTTTTGCTCCTGGGCAGTTTTTTTTCTGACCCCGGCATCACCCGTTTTCTTCCTCGGGCAGCAAAAACACTCGATTTTTAAAAACAGCTAATAATAACATTTTTAAGCATGGAATTCCACCCCGAATCATATTCTAGCATCCGTTGTTACATTTGAGTCAAAAAAAATTTTTTTGCTCCTGGGCGACTTTTTTTCTGAACCCGGCATCACGCGTTTTCTTCCTCGGGCAGCAAAAACACTCGATTTTTATAAACAGCTAATAATAACATTTTTAAGCATGGAATTCAACCCCGAATCACATTCTAGCATCCGTTGTTACATTTGAGTCAAAAAAAATTTTTTTGCTCCTGGGCGGCTTTTTTTCTGACCCCGGCATCACGCGGTTTCTTCCTCGGGCAGCAAAAACACTCGATTTTTAAAAACAGCTAATAATAACATTTTTAAGCATGGAATTCCACCCCGAATCACATTCTAGTATCCGTTGTTACATTTGAGTCAAAAAAAATTTTTTTGCTCCTGGGCAGTTTTTTTCTGACCCCGGCATCACCCGTTTTCTTCCTCGGGCAGCAAAAACACTCGATTTTTAAAAAGAGCTAATAATAACATTTTTAAGCATGGAATTCCACCACAAATCATATTCTAGCATCCGTTGTTACATTTGAGTCAAAAAAAAATTTTTGCTCCTGGGCAGTTTTTTTTGTGACCCCGGCATCACGCGTTTTCTTCCTCTGGGAGCAAAAACACTCGATTTTTAAAAACAGCTAATAATAACATTTTTAAGCATGGAATTCCACCCTTAATCACATTCTAGCATCCGTTGTTACATTTGAGTCAAAAAAAAATTTTTTGCTCCTGGGCGGCTTTTTTTCTGACCCCGGCATCACGCGTTTTCTTCCTCGGGCAGCAAAAATACTCGATTTTTAAAAACAGCTAATAATAACATTTTTAAGCATGGAATTCCACCCCGAATCACATTCTAGCATCCGTTGTTACATTTGAGTCAAAAAAAAATTTTTTGCTCCTGGGCAGTTTTTTTTCTGACCCCGGCATCATGCGTTTTCTTCCTCGGGCAGCAAAAACACTCGATTTTTAAAAACAGCTAATAATAACATTTTTAAGCATGGAATTCTACCCCGAATCATATTCTAGCATCCGTTGTTACATTTGAGTCAAAAAAATTTTTTTTGCTCCTGGGCAGTTTTTTTTCTCACCCCGGCATCACGCGTATTCTTCCTCTGGGAGCAAAAACACTCGATTTTTAAAAACAGCTAATAATAACATTTTTAAGCATGGAATTCCACCCCGAATCACATTCTAGTATCCGTTGTTACATTTGAGTCAAAAAAAATTTTTTTGCTCCTGGGCAGTTTTTTTCTGACCCCGGCATCACCCGTTTTCTTCCTCGGGCAGCAAAAACACTCGATTTTTAAAAAGAGCTAATAATAACATTTTTAAGCATGGAATTCCACCACAAATCATATTCTAGCATCCGTTGTTACATTTGAGTCAAAAAAAAATTTTTGCTCCTGGGCAGTTTTTTTTGTGACCCCAGCATCACGCGTTTTCTTCCTCTGGGAGCAAAAACACTCGATTTTTAAAAACAGCTAATAATAACATTTTTAAGCATGGAATTCCACCCTTAATCACATTCTAGCATCCGTTGTTACATTTGAGTCAAAAAAAAATTTTTTGCTCCTGGGCGGCTTTTTTTCTGACCCCGGCATCACGCGTTTTCTTCCTCGGGCAGCAAAAATACTCGATTTTTAAAAACAGCTAATAATAACATTTTTAAGCATGGAATTCCACCCCGAATCACATTCTAGCATCCGTTGTTACATTTGAGTCAAAAAAAAATTTTTTGCTCCTGGGCAGTTTTTTTTCTGACCCCGGCATCATGCGTTTTCTTCCTCGGGCAGCAAAAACACTCGATTTTTTAAAAACAGCTAATAATAACATTTTTAAGCATGGAATTCTACCCCGAATCATATTCTAGCATCCGTTGTTACATTTGAGTCAAAAAAATTTTTTTTTGCTCCTGGGCAGTTTTTTTTTCTCACCCCGGCATCACGCGTATTCTTCCTCTGGGAGCAAAAACACTCGATTTTTAAAAACAGCTAATAATAACATTTTTAAGCATGGAATTCCACCCCGAATCACATTCTAGCATCCGTTGTTACATTTGAGTCAAAAAAATTTTTTTTGCTCCTGGGCAGTTTTTTTTCTGACCCCGGCATCACGCGTTTTCTTCCTCTGGGAGCAAAAACACTCGATTTTTAAAAACAGCTAATAATAACATTTTTAAGCATGGAATTCCACCCCGAATCACATTCTAGCATCCGTTGTTACATTAGAGTCAAAAAAAAATTTTTTGCTCCTGGGCGGCTTTTTTTCTGACCCCGGCATCACGCGTTTTCTTCCTCTGGGAGCAAAAACACTCGATTTTTAAAAACAGCTAATAATAACATTTTTAAGCATGGAATTCCACCCCGAATCACATTCTAGCATCCGTTGTTACATTAGAGTCAAAAAAAAATTTTTTTGCTCCTGGGCAGTTTTTTTTCTGACCCCGGCATCACGCGTTTTCTTCCTCGGGAAGCAAAAACACTCGATTTTTAAAAACAGCTAATAATAACATTTTTAAGCATGGAATTCAACCCCGAATCACATTCTAGCATCCGTTGTTACATTTGAGTCAAAAAAAAATTTTTTTGCTCCTGGGCGGCTTTTTTTCTGACCCCGGCATCACGCGGTTTCTTCCTCGGGCAGCAAAAACACTCGATTTTTAAAAACAGCTAATAATAACATTTTTAAGCATGGAATTCCACCCCGAATCACATTCTAGTATCCGTTGTTACATTTGAGTCAAAAAAAAATTTTTTGCTCCTGGGCAGTTTTTTTTCTGACCCCGGCATCACCCGTTTTCTTCCTCGGGCAGCAAAAACACTCGATTTTTAAAAACAGCTAATAATAACATTTTTAAGCATGGAATTCCACCCCGAATCACATTCTAGTATCCGTTGTTACATTTGAGTCAAAAAAAAATTTTTTTGCTCCTGGGCAGTTTTTTTTCTGACCCCGGCATCACCCGTTTTCTTCCTCGGGCAGCAAAAACACTCGATTTTTAAAAACAGCTAATAATAACATTTTTAAGCATGGAATTCCACCCCGAATCATATTCTAGCATCCGTTGTTACATTTGAGTCAAAAAAAATTTTTTTGCTCCTGGGCGACTTTTTTTCTGAACCCGGCATCACGCGTTTTCTTCCTCGGGCAGCAAAAACACTCGATTTTTATAAACAGCTAATAATAACATTTTTAAGCATGGAATTCAACCCCGAATCACATTCTAGCATCCGTTGTTACATTTGAGTCAAAAAAAATTTTTTTGCTCCTGGGGCGGCTTTTTTTCTGACCCCGGCATCACGCGGTTTCTTCCTCGGGCAGCAAAAACAGTCGATTTTTAAAAACAGCTAATAATAACATTTTTAAGCATGGAATTCCACCCCGAATCACATTCTAGTATCCGTTGTTACATTTGAGTCAAAAAAAAATTTTTGCTCCTGGGCAGTTTTTTTTGTGACCCCGGCATCACCGCGTTTTCTTCCTCTGGGAGCAAAAACACTCGATTTTTAAAAACAGCTTATAATAACATTTTTAAGCATGGAATTCCACCCTTAATCACATTCTAGCATCCGTTGTTACATTTGAGTCAAAAAAAAATTTTTTGCTCCTGGGCGGCTTTTTTTCTGACCCCGGCATCACGCGTTTTCTTCCTCGGGCAGCAAAAATACTCGATTTTTAAAAACAGCTAATAATAACATTTTTAAGCATGGAATTCCACCCCGAATCACATTCTAGCATCCGTTGTTACATTTGAGTCAAAAAAAAATTTTTTGCTCCTGGGCAGTTTTTTTTCTGACCCCGGCATCATGCGTTTTCTTCCTCGGGCAGCAAAAACACTCGATTTTTAAAAACAGCTAATAATAACATTTTTAAGCATGGAATTCTACCCCGAATCATATTCTAGCATCCGTTGTTACATTTGAGTCAAAAAAATTTTTTTTGCTCCTGGGCAGTTTTTTTTCTCACCCCGGCATCACGCGTATTCTTCCTCTGGGAGCAAAAACACTCGATTTTTAAAAACAGCTAATAATAACATTTTTAAGCATGGAATTCCACCCCGAATCACATTCTAGCATCCGTTGTTACATTTGAGTCAAAAAAATTTTTTTTGCTCCTGGGCAGTTTTTTTTTCTGACCCCGGCATCACGCGTTTTCTTCCTCTGGGAGCAAAAACACTCGATTTTTAAAAACAGCTAATAATAACATTTTTAAGCATGGAATTCCACCCCGAATCACATTCTAGCATCCGTTGTTACATTAGAGTCAAAAAAAAATTTTTTGCTCCTGGGCGGCTTTTTTTCTGACCCCGGCATCACGCGTTTTCTTCCTCTGGGAGCAAAAACACTCGATTTTTAAAAACAGCTAATAATAACATTTTTAAGCATGGAATTCCACCCCGAATCACATTCTAGCATCCGTTGTTACATTAGAGTCAAAAAAAATTTTTTTGCTCCTGGGCAGTTTTTTTTCTGACCCCGGCATCACGCGTTTTCTTCCTCGGGAAGCAAAAACACTCGATTTTTAAAAACAGCTAATAATAACATTTTTAAGCATGGAATTCAACCCCGAATCACATTCTAGCATCCGTTGTTACATTTGAGTCAAAAAAAAATTTTTTGCTCCTGGGCGGCTTTTTTTTTTTC
>NW_027257139.1:0-41636 GCF_029215685.1 Pituophis catenifer annectens
ACCTTGACTATCACTAAGTGTTGTATCTTTTTATTCTCGATGGATGTATTTTATTCTCCTTATGTACACTGAGAGCATAGAAATCAAAGAAAAATTCCTTGTGTGTCCAATCACACTTGGCCAATAAAGAATTCTATTCTATTCTATTCTATTCTATTCTATTCTATTCTATTCTATTCTAGTCTAGTCTAGTCTAGTCTAGTCTAGTCTAGTCTAGTCTAGTCTAGTCTAGTGTAGTCTAGTCTAGTCTACTCTACTCTACTCTACTCTACTCTACTCTACTCTACTCTACATTCTGTTTTATTCTATTTGAATATTTATTCTATTCTATTCTATTCTATTCTACTCTTCATTCTGTTTTATTCTATTTGAATATTTATTCTATTCTATTCTACTCTACTCTACTCTACTCTTCATTCTGTTTTATTCTATTTGTATATTTATTCTATTCTGTTCTATTCTATTCTATTCTATTCTATTCTATTCTATTCTATATCATCTGTCACTTATCTATCTCTAAATATCTCTCTATGTTTATTATTTATTACTATTTTATTGATTATTAGTTGTCATTATAACAACTAATTCCCACAACACTGTCAAATAATTTACTAAGACTGTATTACTATTCTTCTTCTCTTCCTCACTAGTATCTATCTCTTCCCACTTATGACTAAAACCCTGTTGCTTGTATCTTTACAACTTATTTTGTTTTTATCGTTGCCTAGTATGATTTGATTGCTTATTAGTATCCTATGACTCTCACTCAGTGCTGTATCTTATGATTCTTGAGGAATATATTTTATTTTTTTCTTTCTGTACACTGAGAGCCTATGCACCAAGACAAATTCCTTGTGTGTCCAATCAATATTGGCCAATAAAAGAATCTATTCTATCTATTCTATTCTATTCTATTCTATTCTATTCTATTCTATTCCATTCCATTCCATTCCATTCCATTCCATTCCATTCCATTCCATTCCATTCCATTCCATTCCATTCCATTCCATTCCATTCCATTCTATCCCTATTCCATTTCTATTTTCTATTCTATTCTATTCTATTCTATTCTATTCTATTCTATTCTATTCTATTCTATTCTATTCTATTCTATTCTATCCATTCCATATTCCATTCCATTCCTATCCCTATTCCATTTCTATTTTCTATTCTATTCTATTCTATCTATTCTATTCTATTCTATTCTATTCTATTCTATTCTATTCTATTCATTCCAGTCCAGTCCATTCCAGTCCATTCCAGTCCATTCTATTCTATTCCATTCTTCATTCTTCTATTCTTTTTATTCCATTCTTCTATTCTATTCTATTCTATTCTATTCTATTCTATTCTATTCTATTCCATTCCATTCCATTCCATTCCATTCCATTCCATTCCTATCCCTATTCCATTTCTATTTTCTCTTCTCTTCTCTTCTCTTCTCTTCTCTTCTCTTCTCTTCTCTTCTATTCCATTCCATTCCATTCCATTCCATTTGTATTCTACTCTACTCTACTCTACTCTACTCTACTCTACTCTACTCTACTCTTCTCTTCTCTTCTTCTCTTCTCTTCTATTCTATTCTATTCTATTCTATTCTATTCTATTCTATTCCATTCCATTCCATTCCATTCCATTCCATTCCATTCCAATTGTAATAGGCGCCTCGGGTGCAGTTTCAAAAACACCTGGAGAGCCATTCAAACACCATGGGGCATTGACAAAAATCACCAGCAGGTCAATTGCAAGAGGCGGTTCTGCTTGGAAGGGCTGACAGCCCCGTGAGGATCTCTTTAACACCACCAAACATCCACATCTGCCTACCCCACAGACCCTGGGGAAGGACTCCATAGCTGGATAAAAGGGCCAAATAATCCCATCTAAACATCTGGCTGGCTGTGCAACGAACCCTGATAATAGGCAGATGTTGATGGGGTCGAAAGTATGACTTCAACATCTGCCTAACCCTATCCTTGGGAAGGACTCGATAGAGTGGATTAAAAAAGACAGCAAATCCAGGCTAAACCTCTGGCTGTGAGAGAAGAACCACGATAATACTATCACTGTCGTCATTCGATTTTCCTAATGCCTACTTCGAAACAGAACTCCTATGAAGGATAATAATAATAATATTAATAATGTTCCAGAAGATTCTCTAGACTCTGGGCAGGCAACAATAATAACAGTGAGAATGATCATTCATTGTCTTCAGAATTTTAATTATTCCTATAACCTGACCCCGATGGAGAAGGAGAAGGAAGAGGGGGAGGGAAGGAGAAAGAAGGAAAAGCGAAGGATCAAAACAGAGAGAAAAGGAAGACAAATCAGAAGACGGGAAGAGAAGGAGGTGGAGAAAAGGAGAAGGAAGGGGGAGAAGGAAAAAGAGAAAGAGGAGAAAGAGAAGGAGAAAGAAGGAGAAGGAGAAAAGAGAAAGAGGAGAAGGAGAAAGGAGGAGAAAGAGAAAGAGGAGAAGCAGAAGCAGAAGTAGAAGGAAGGAGGAGAAGAAGAAAAAAGGGAAAGAGGAGAAGGAGAAGCAGAAGGAAGGAGGAGAAGGAAGGAGGAAAAGGAGAATGGGGAGGAGGAAGAGGAGAAAGGATAAAAAGAGAGAGAAAAGGAAAGACAAATCAGAAGACGGGAAGAGAAGGAGAAAGAGATGGAAAAAAGGGGAAGGAAGGAGGAGTAGAAGGAAAAGGAAAAAGAGAAGGAGAAGGAAGGACAAGAAGGAAGGAGAAACTGGGGAAGGAGAAGAAGGGAGGGAGGGACAGAGAGAGAGAGAGAGAAAAGAGAGAAAGAGAGAGAAGGAGGAGAGCTAATCAGACCGGGTCCATTTTATTATTATTGCTATTTATTATTATTGCTATTGCTATATGCCATGGCCGAGCATCTCCTCCTCCCCCCTTGTGCCCCACCTTACTGCTGGGTGAAGGCTGGCTGGGGGGAGGCCGGCTGCTTGCTACTGGTGCCCCCCAACTCCCCATCCGCCTTGTCTTCAGGGCTCAGCTGTTTTGGAGACGAATCGCTCGGTGTGGCTGCCAGTCCGAACTCTTCCTCTGCCCCTGCCATTGTCCAGGCTACCTCTGCTGCAGGAAGACAGAAAGAAGTGATGAGGATAAGGGCCTGGGGGTGGGGGGAGACCACGCATGACTCCCCCACCTTCTTCTGCCCTGAGAAGCCAATGAGGGGGGGGGGGCACACAAACTTCGCCACCCTGTCTGTCTGTGCCAGTCCTCAGCCAAAAGCCATTGAAACACGCAGGCCAACAATGGGGGCCCCTGGAGACCCCCCCAGCAACGGAGCCACAGAAATCCAGAAATGGACAGCAGGCATCTTCCCCACCTTACCAAACCCCATCCCCACCCCCAAAATACGACATTACAAACTGGCACTCAAGCGAGAATATTAAAAATTTTGCCGATCGCCAACAATCAGTCTTCTGGGTTGTTGGTGCAAGTACCCTGGGAGAATATTCTTAAATTCCTGGAGTTAAGAACGCTCAAATAATCCAGATTGGGTTGAAAATCTCACTCCTGCTTGTGGGGGTGTAAATTCAGTCACAGGCTTAGAATTGGGCCATCAGGATGGCGGGAAGTAGGAAATACAAGCCCACCCAGAGATTAACCCAACCTGGATATATAGATATATGAATTTTAATTTATTTATTTATTTTTTTATAATACTTTATTGGATTTTTTTTTTTACACAAATAAAATATAATAACAATTCTGTTTGACATCGGATTCGCAGTGTTTATACATATATACATGAAAAATTATCTGGTGTCATTTATACTATACATTTCTAATTAATTTCTAATTAATTTCTGTGCCTTTTACTCCTTCCTTAATCTGATTGATTTCTACACCTTTTTCTCCTTCTTTGATTCTATCATTTATCCATTCGTACCATCTTCCCCACACAGTATCATAGTCTGAATTTTCATCATCATTTATCTCATGTGTTTATAAATTTAATTTATATGCCGCCCTTCTCCGGAGACTCAGGGCGGCTTACAATGCGTTAAGCAATCGCCTTCATACTTTTATATATTTTTATACAAAGTCAGCTTATTGCCCCCACAATCTGGGACCTCATTTTACCTACCTTAGAAAGGATGGAAGGCTGAGTCAACCTTGAGCCTGGTGAGATTTGAACTTGCAGTAATTTCAGGCAGCTGATGTTAATAACTGTTAATAACAGTGCTTTAGTCTGCCACGCCACCAGGCTCTTAATATATCACCGATGAGTGCATTCTGGAAAATCTAGATTTTACTAGTGCCATTTTCACCTGTATACCCACTGAAGTTGGGTTCCCACAACACGTTAAACTTGGGTGCGTTCCTGCCATCCAGGATACCCTGCATAACAACCGCACCGGCCATATGGCGACCTTGCAAAATGGGCAGCTTGCAAAACATGTTAAAAGCAGGGCAGAGTCCCTATAATAGGCTAAATTTTTAAAAAAATTCTCCCTTGGATTCCTCAATCCAAGCTAGTTAATTGTGTGAATGTGACCCCCCCCCCCAATGTATTATATTAGTTGTGTGCATGTATTATGGCTTCCCTTTCTAGAGGCTGTGTATTTAACATCAAATTACAATGTACGATTATATAAGTGTGTGTGAGAGTGATCACAAAAAATTGCCTCTGTTAAATCTTTCCTCTCTCGCACAAATACAGAGCGCAGCAGGTATATTAGACCCACAATTTCACACAAGGTGGTTATTTTGTTTGCAAAACAAGCTATTTCCTCACAGGGTGATGTTCCATGGGAAAAGTGTGTGTGTGTGATACAGGCAACCCCCAAACTACTCAGATCGAATGAATTGGAGTGCAGCATGTGTGAATACAATTACTAACAGTTTCATTGTTTAAGCTTGTCTCTAAGTAAAGGCCTGTGGGTTGAATTACATTGGGCTGTTCAGCCAGGAGTGTGTGTATGTGTGTTTGAATTTGAGAATATATTAAGGCATGCACAGATAGATAGATGAGAGAGAGAGAGAGAGAGAGAGAGAGAGAGAGAGAGAGAGAGAGAGAGAGAGAGAGAGAGAGATGATAGATAGATAGATAGATAGATAGATAGATAGATAGATAGATAGACAGAGATAGATTTAGTGCATTCAGAAAATAATGCAGAAGGAAGGAAGGAAGGAAGGAAGGAAGGAAGGAAGGAAGGAAGGAAGGAAGGAAGGAAGGAAGAAGGAAGGAAGGAAGGAAGGAAGGAAGGAAGGAAGGAAGGAAGGAAGGAAGGAAGGAGAATGAAAGTGAAACAGAGAAAGAAGGGAAGAGAAATAGGAAAACGGATAGCGAATAGGAAAAGAAAGAGCAAAGCAAGCTTCTAGTCCTCCATAAACAGATGCTGGATTACTGTATGCCTAGAAAATGTGTGTCAAATTCATCTTCGCTAGGTTCAAGACAAGTTTTCCTAACCGAAAGGGTTGGTGAGGGGACGGGGGGGGGGGAGAAGGGTCCTTCCCTGTCTCCTTTCTCAGCAGTTTTTATTCCTGCTTTCCAAATTACAACACCTTTTTTATTTTTAATCTGCTGCAGCTTCTTTTTTATTGTTAAATTATTTTAAATCTAGAAGCGAAGGGGCGGAAAAGCGACGAGGATTTTCGCCTCTAAAAGGAAGGAGAAAAAAATAAACAAATATGTCTAAACTGAAGTCTGGGCAAAGAGTAAGAAATGTCTGAAGGAAGGTTGTAAGTTACAACGCGGAGGAAAGGGGAAGAGACAGGGAGAAATTCAGCCCTTGCATTCAAGAACAAAATATGAATTTATCCCCAAGCATCATGCAGTTATCAGGTCTATAAATTTGGCCTTGAGGAATTTTAGCCTAGGATGTTAACCTTATGTTGCCATTTCACAGTCAAACCTGTAATAATAATAATAATAATAATAATAATAATAATAATAATAATAATAATAATAATAATAATAATAATAATAAAAAAAAAAAAAAACAAATACAAAGTAAGAAGAAAAATATAGGAAGGAAAGCTTAAACGACGTCAGTTCTCAATAAAAATAAATTCCTATCTACTACCAAGCACTATTTATACTGTAATTCACTTCCCTGTGAGTAATTTTGACTTCTAAACCAAATTCAAGCCTTCGCGAAGCTAAACGGAGAGGACCTTCCAAATAACATTAAATCTAAACTTAAATTTTATATATGCCTACTCAGAAAGACAGCTCATCAAGATCAGGGGAATTTATTCTAGAGAAAAGGCCTGTTTCTGAATCCAAACTGACAGAATGTTTTCTACACTTAACTTGGAAGTAAAAAGAAAAAGAAAAAAAGAACAGACATGAAAAAGCTGTACTCACATTCTAAATAAAACCCTGATTACAATCTTACGGTTAAGGCCTATTAACTTGGAAGGTGAGGGGTGTGAGTCTGGGAACTTATTAAAATCTACAACAAATTAAAATTAAAACATAATGCCCAATTGAAATAAATTAAATGGCGTGATTTTAATACGGCCAGACTGCCTTTTAAAACAGTAAAAAAAGCTTTTAATCAATCTTCATAAGGGAATATTTTTTAAAGCTTTGGGATGGGAAGAAGAATATTTAAACAACTATATTAAAGTAGTATAATATATTTAAATGTTATCTATCCATCCATCCATCCATCTATAGTTTATACACATACCGAGACATAAATACTTTTATTCAATCTTAATAAAGGATTTAAAAAAAAAAAGCTTTGGTTTGGGAAGAGGAATATTAAAACAATTATAATAAAGTAATATAATATATGGAAGCTATCTAGCTAGCTACAGTTGATACACATACTAAAACATAGATACTTTTACTCACTTTTAATAGAGTTTTTTTAAAAAAAGCTTTGGTGTGGGAAGAGGAATATTTAAACAATTACAATAAAGTAATATAATATATGTAAATTATCTAGCTAGCCAGCTACAGTTTATACACATAGCGAGACATAGATACTTTTACTCACTCTTAATAGAGTTTTTTTTTTTTAAAGCTTTGGGATGGGAAGAGGAATATTTAAACGATTATATTGAAGTAGTATAATAAATTTAAATTATCTATCTATAGCTTTGAGAGAGGAAAATATTTTTAATATATTAAAATATAATATATTTAAATCTATCTATCTATCTATTTATCTACCTACCTACCTACCTACTTACAGTTTATACACATACAGAGACACAAATATACCGCATTTTAAAACTTTAGGAAATCAATTTCCCAAACATAATTCATGGCAGGCTTTGGGACACAAAGGCTCTGTATTTTAGTCCAGATTGGATGTATATTTCAACCGAGCTGGATTTCATTTTTCTCCCCAAGGGATAAACCTTTCCACCGAGTTATTTTTAAAACAGAATAAATTCTCAGATACAGTAAATGCTCTTTCGGCCTGCATTGGGCTCACGACAAGAGGGCTGAAGTAGGAGGTGGGGAAATATATATAGGGTATATATATTCCAGATCTATCTATCTATCTATCTATCTATCTATCTATCTATCTATCTATCTAATCTATCTTCATCCATCCATCCATCTCTCTCATCTTTCTATATTATGTCTGTCCGTCCATATCATATTCTTTCTATCTATCTATCTATCTATCTATCTATCTATCTATCTATCTATCTATCTATCTATCTATCTGTTTCCAACTGAAATTGATGGGAGGGGAGAGTTAATTTCCTTGGCTAAGGACCGCGGGAGCATGCCGAGGTCATTTTCAAACCGAGGCCCGACTCATTCTCCACTCTACCTCGGAAATTCCTTCCAAAAGGAAGGAAAAGCCAGTAAAGAGGGACGGGGGTGATATTTGTATCTCAGGGTCGTCAAGGGGGATTTTTTTTAAAAAAAAAAATTGTCGTTTGGGGTTTGGAGACGTTTCCTAAATTGGGCAACGAAAGGGTCTCGCAAGAAAACAACGAAGCTCAAGAAAGGAGGCGGCGGCGTTTTGGGGTCGAGGAAAGGGGTCGTTGGGGGGGGGGACTCCGGTCGCGTCGGAGGCAGGGGGCTTCGGGGGAAACCCGCCGCTTTTGAGGAGAGGGGTTACCGACCGCCCTGCGAAGGCAGCCCCTACGGCCAAAAAAGAGCGCTGGGGTTGTTGGTATTTTTGTGTGTGCCCGTTACTACGTTTCTCTTCCCCGGGAGTTAGGGGGGCGGGGGATGGGCATAAGGGGGCTTGGGTGGGGGAAGGGGGGTCTTCGATCTAAAAGATGCAAGGAATCCGGGAAAAAAAAATCAGAGAAGATCCTTCCTTCCAAGCGTAACACCGTGCGCCTTTCTAAAAAGCCCCGATCCTTTCGAAGTTCGGAGCAAGAGGCGCGAGCGCGCACACACACACACACACAAGCGCCGCTTGGAAAGCAAACCAGGCCTCTCGGGCCGAGGCCGGCAGTTTGGATCGCGTCAAGCCGCCAGCAGCCGGCTTCGGCCGAGCGGCCTGGTGGCATCAAGGGAAGGCGCAAACAATAGGGGAAATGGGGGAAAAAAATCCCCCGTTGCTTTTAAGCGCTCTCGTTGGGCCGCCTTCCGCGCAACCCCGAGCCGGCCTGACGTTTGGGGGGGAGGGGGAGTGGGCTTCGGCTGGGGCCTGCTCGGGAGCCTCCTCCTCCTCGCTCTGCCACCACAGAGACCCTTCCCACAAAGCCCCCCCCCCATTCTCCTTTCCCTGGCCGCCCCCCCTTTCTTGGCTAGGGTCCTAGCAGCGCCATCCTGAAGATGGATGAAGGTGCGTTACCTTTGGGCCGGTGTGGCAGCGGCGGCGGCGGCTCACCGCATCTCCCCTGGAACCCCAGCTGTCGGGCGCTCAGGCAGCGCGGGGTCTCCTCCAGGCCGTCGCTCCAGCCTCGGCGACAGGAAGAGCCATCGCCATCCTCTCTCGGGGAAGCGGGAGGAGAGGACCCCGGGGCCTCTTTTCCTTCCACGAGAAAGTCGTTCAGGACGCGGAGAGCTAACGGCGGCTCTCCCTTCTCCTTCCCACGGCCTCAACAGCCGTGCGCCTTCGCCTCTTCCCTTGCTCGCCTTCGCTGGCTGGCTCGCTCAGGCTGCTTAGCCAAGCACGGGCACGCGCGGATCAGCCCCCCTCCTCCCCTCCCAAGATCGGTGGGTGCAGTTTTTTTGGGGGGGGATTCCTCCTCCCCACCCCAACCTTCTCTCTTCGTGCGCCCCCCACCTCCCCTTCTCTTCGTTTCTCTCCAAAGGCGCACGGGAGGACAAAACTAAAATAAAAGGAAACGAAATTGGAAAGAGAAGGGCGGGTGGAGTGGCGAGAATCTCCTCCAGGAGGAGCAGGTTGGCATCCCGCGACCCGAGGGGGTGAGTGGGGTGGGGGGGGTGGGAAGCGAGGGAGGGAGGGGGGAAGGAAGGAAGGAAGAGGCGTCCGAGAGGCCAATAAAAGAGAAAGAAGCGAGCGCGCGGGGAAACTGTCTGGGTCTCCAGCCTTTTAGTGCGCCGAGGCGAAGGAAACGGCGGCTGGCAGGGCGCAACACTCCGGCTGGCCAACCAGCTCTTCCGACTGGAGTACACTGGAGGCTGTCTCTGGTCGGCCTTCGCCTCCCTCTCCTCTCCTCCCCTCCCTCCCTCCCCCGCTTATTTCTTCTTCCAGGCAAAGCAGGCACGAAAAGCAGTCTCGCCAAGGTTTCGATTCCGCCTTCCTTCCTTCCTTCCTTCCTTCCTTCCTTCCTTCCTTCCTTCCTTCCTTCCTTCCTTCCTTCCTTCCTTCCTTCCTCCTCCTTCTCCTCCCCGTCTCTTTCTTAACTCTCTTCTATTCCCGTCTCCTCTCGCTCCACCTCTCGAATTCTGTCCCCAGTTTCTATCCATCTTTCTCAAGTTAAAAAGAAAAAGAAAGAAGGGGGGGAAGGACGGGGAGGTGGAGTGGGGTGGGGGAATCGTTAGAATCAAAGCTTGGGAAATCTTTCTTTTTCTTCTTCTTCTCCCCTTTCGCTTTGCCTCACACCCCTCCCTTCGCTTTCCAAAGAGAGAGAGAGAGAGAGAGAGAGAGAGAGAGAGAGAGAGAGAGAGAGAGAGAGAGAGAGAGAGAGAGAGAGAGAAGCCGTTGGCTTTTTTTTTTTTAATAACACAAACCATACCCGGGGGTGGGCTTTTCAACTCCACCCCTCCTTTATTGCTGCTCATCAAGTCTCAAGAGGGGGGGGGGAAGAGGGGGAGGAGAAATCAAATCGCTTGTGATTCCCTTTGCCTAGGTTCGTGGGTTATTTTTTGGGAGGGTGGGGGAGAGGCAGAGTAGGAAGAAAGAAGGGAAGGGAGGAAAGAAGGAAGGGAGGGAGGACGAAAGGAAGGAAGGAAGGAGAGGAGAGGAGCAAAAGGGAGGGAGGAAAGGAAAAGGGGAGGAAAGAAAGAAAGAAAGAAAGAAAGAAAAGAAAGAAAGAAAGAAAGAAAGAAAGAAAGAAAGAAAGAAAGAAAGAAAGAAAGGAGTGAAGGAAACGGAGGGAAGGAAAAGGGGAGGAAAGGAAAGACAGAAAGAAAGAAAGAAAGAAAGAAAGAAAGAAAGAAAGAAAGAAAGAAGACAGGGCAATGAAAGCAATGGATAGATGGATGGATAGAAGAACAGAAGGAAGGAGATAGGAAGAAAAAAGGAAGAGGAAGGAAGGAAACAATGAATGAAAGAAAGAAAAGAAAAGGGAGGGTTGTTTTCATTTCCAATTTTTTCAGGGCCCCCCGATTATTTTGAAAACCAAGGCTAATTACCACCATAACTACAATCCTCCTTTTAGCTTATTCCTTCCCTTTTTCACCACCCACCCATATAAAGGCAGAAAATAAAAGTTCAGGCCGTTGAAGAATATACACAGCTCTGAAAACCCGGCTGCACTCAAAATAAGCAAGCCGTCAAGCTAAGGCGAAAGATCTGTTTGTATCTGCCCTTCGCCTCTCTCTCTCTCTCTCTCTGCCTTGAAGCTCCGGGTCTCTCCCTCCGTCTCCCTTAATGTATTATTTTGAGGGTAAAGTTGAACAGGTCAAAGGAAAATAATCAGCTTCTCTGCCTCATTCTGGAGTCTGAAAAGAGCCAGTTTAGAGATCTGCCTAGATTTGTGTTGTAATTCACTTAACAAAATAACTTAAGACCAAAAAGAGAGGGGGGGAGAGAGAGAGGGAGAGAGAGACTTGGATTCTAGAAACGTAGCCGCCTTCTTTCTTGTTACAATAATTATATATTATATTATATTCTGAGTGGGGGGAATCGCCTATGTCTAAAAAACCTCCCTAGCTAAATGCAAATACTTACAAGGAAGTGTGAGAGCCAGCTCGGTGTAGTAGTTGAAGACTGGCAAGATAGAAAACCTGGGGGGAGGGGGACTGTGAGTTCTAGTCCCGTCCTAGGTGCCAAACCAAGCTTGGGCCAGTCACTTTCTCTCACCCCTAGAAAAGAGGCAATGGCGAACCCCTTCTTGAGTTGCCAAGAAAATTGCGCTGGGTGGAAGTGAATGGAATGGGGGAAGGAAGTATGAAATCCATTCGACAGATTCCCTATTTAGAGATGCACCATTGTGGTTACAATTGCACCCACCCAGATTTGGTGAGGCTTACTCCCGTGTTAAGACTCCTTGAACTGAAAGGCTTAGGTGGCCCCAAGCTAAATAGCCATCCAAAAGTAAAAAAAGTCCCTACTCCTACCCTAAAAACTATGCTATAGAGCACTGCACACCAGAACAACTAGACACAAGAACAGTTTTTTCCCGAATGCCATCACTCTGCTAAACAAATAATTCCCTCAACACTGTCAAACTATTCACTAAGTCTGCACTACTATTAATCTTCTCATCGTTCCTATCACCCATCTCCTCCCACTTATGACTGCATGACTGTAACTTTGCTGTTTGTATCCTTACGATTTATATTGATATTGTTTCCGGATTGCTTATTTGTACCCTATGACTATCATTAAGTGTTGTACCTTATGATTCTTGATGAATGTATCTTTTCTTTTATGTACACTGAGAGCATATGCACCAAAGACAAATTCCTTGTATGTCCAATCACACTTGGCCAATAAAAATTCTATTCTATTCTATTCTATTCTATTCTATTCTATTCTATTCTATTCTATTCTATTCTATTCTATTCTATTCTACTCTACTCTACTCTACTCTACTCTACTCTACTCTATATTCTATTCTGTTCTGTTCTGTTCTGTTCTGTTCTGTTCTGTTCTGTTCTGTTCTGTTCCGTTCCTCTATGACACCGCCCAGAGCCCCTCTGTGAGGGAGATGGGCGGTTAAGAACCTTAATATATAAATAAATTAAAATGAATAAAATCATATTCCCAACTTTGCTGGAAGTTTATTGGGGAGGACGGATGGACTCAGAAGGACTTCTATTTAACCCAAGTGGAATTTTGAACTTTGCTTTGTTGTTGTTAGTTGCGAAGTCGTGTCCCACCCATCCGTTCCTTCAGGCCTTCCTGTACTCTACCATCCTCTGGAGTCCATTGAAGCTCACGCCGACTGCTTCAGTGACTCCATCCAGCCACCTCGTTCTCTGCCGTCCCCTTCTTCTTCTTTTGCCCTCCATCGTTCCCAGCATTAGGCTCTTCTCCAGTGAGTCCTTCCTTCTCGTTAGGTGGCCAAAGTATTTTGAGTTTCATCTTCAGGATCTGGCCTTCTAAAGAGCAGTCAGGGTTGATCTCCTCTAGGACTGACCTGTTGGATCGCCTTGCAGTCCAAGGGACTCGCAGGTGTGGGTCCGATTTCTGGCACTCCCATGATCTCCTGGCCTTCCTTGACTTGTTGTGTATCAAACCACAAACACACCATCCAGGAAATCCAAATTGGACTGTTTGAAAGCAAAGTCCTTGGACTGACCAGGTTTGGGGGGTGTTAATACGTGTCTCTTCCTTACAATGCGGAATGTTGGACTCTTCGAGAAGACAAGATTTCCCACCAGCATTGTCCCTTTCCTGAGTTTGTGGAAAGGTTGAGGCTTCCCACCACATCCCCCCACACCCGGATCACCTGGCACCTAGGAGGTGAAGGCATGGGAGAAAAAAAAATAATAATGTGGGGACACAACATGGTTTAAAACACCCTGGTTTTTAAGAGGCTCTGAGGTTGGTCTTTTCCCAAGCTTGCCAGACCAACAGCAAAACAGCAGCCTTAGAAATTGGATCACGTCTTTTTGGGTTTTTTTTTTTTTTTTAGAATAACAGAGTGGGAAGGGACCTTGGAGGTCTTCTAGTCCAACCCCCTGCTTAGGCAGGAAACCCTACACCACTTCAGACAAATGGTTATCCAACACCATCCTAAAAACTTCCAGTCGTTGGGCTGCAAACTTAGATCGGCAACTGAACAACTTGAAACTGTCTCTCGCACAAGCCATAAGCTTCGTATAGAGGTAGTCCTCAACTTACGCCGGAGTCCAAAATTTCTGTTGTTATGTGAGACATCGGTTAAGTGGGGTTTGCCCCATTTTACTACCTTCCTTGCCAGCGTTTGTTAAACCAGTAATTGTAGGTTGCTAAATTAGTAATCCAGTTCTTCAGTGAATCTGGTTGACTTTGCTTGTCAGAAGGGGATCATGTGACTTTGGGACGCGGCAACGGTGGTGGTTCATAAATATGAAGCACCTGAGATTTTGATCACCTGATCATGGGGACGCTGCAAAGTTCTCGTAACTCTGAAAAAAGGATCATAATAAGTCTTTTTTTCCAGGGCCTTTGTAACTTTAAAGGGTCACCAAATGAACTGTTGAGTGTAAAATAGAATCTCTTAGTAGTAAAATAGAATAGAATTTTTTATTGGCCAAGTGTGATTGGACACACAAGGAATTTGTCTTTGGTGCATATGAATAGAAAATAGAGTAGAGTAGAGTAGAGTAGAGTAGAGTAGAGTAGAGTAGAGTAGAATAGAATAGGATAGGATAGGATAGGATAGGATAGGATAGGATAGGATAGGATAGAATAGAATAGAATAGAATAGAATAGAATAGAATAGAATAGAATAGAATAAATATTGGAGAGTAGAGTAGAGTAGAGTAGAGTAGAGTAGAGTAGAGTAGAGTAGAGTAGAGTAGAGTAGAGTAGAGTAGAGTAGAATAGAATAAAATAGAATTTTTTATTGGCCAAGTGATTGGACACACAAGGAATTTGTCTTTGGTGCATATGAATAGAAAATAGAATAGAATAGAGTAGAGTAGAGTAGAGTAGAGTAGAGTAGAGTAGAGTAGAGTAGAGTAGAGTAGAGTAGAGTAGAGTAGAGTAGAGTAGAATAGAATAGAATAGAATAGAATAGAATAGAATAGAATAGAATAGAATAGAATAGAATTCTTTTATTGGCCAAGTGTGATTGGACACACAAGGAATTTGTCTTTGGTGCATACGCTTTCAGTGTACATAAGGAAAAAAAATAATATATTCCTCAAGAATCATAAGGTGGACCACTTAATGATAGTCATAGGGTACAAATAAGCAATCAAATCATACTAGGGAACAGTAAAAACAATATAAGTTGTAAAGGTACAAGCAACATGGATAGAGCCATAAGTGGGAAGAGATAGGTGCTAGTAAGAATGAGAAGAAGAATAGTATTAGTCTTAGTAGTTAATTTGACTGAATCCTGAAGATGAAACTGAAATATTTTGGCCACCTAATGAGAAGGAAGGACTCCCTGGAGAAGAGCCTAATGCTGGGAACGATTGAGGGCAAAAGAAGAAGAAGGGGACGGCAGAGAAGGAGGTGGCTGGATGGAGTCACCGAAGCAGTCGGCGTGAGCTTCAATGGACTCCAGAGGATGATAGAGGACAGGAAGGCCTGGAGGAACGTTGTCCATGGAGTCGCAATGGGTCGGACACGACTTCGCAACTAACAACAACAAAGTTAATTTGACAGTGTTGAGGGAATTATTTGTTGAGCAGAGTGATGGCATTCGGGGGGGAAAAACTGTCCTTGTGTCTAGTTGTTCTGGTGTGCAGTGCTCTATAGCCTCGTTTTGAGGGTAGGAGTTGAAACAGTTTATGTCCAGGATGCGAGGGGTCTGTAGATATTTTCCCAGACCTCTTTTTGACTCCTGCAGTATAGATCTTTGCATTTCTGTGAGCTAACCTTTGCACAGATGCAGACAAAGATGTATGTATTTTTTTAATCAAGAGACTGGCTTGGAGATATTTACATACCAACAATTAACTATTTTAAGAATAACTAAACTGTTTTCTGTCTGCAAAAGGCAAATACACTGCAGCCAAAGGGCACACACACACATACATATACATATATATATATAAACAATTTGCAAACCAATGGAAATTCAAGCTAACTAATCTAGGACATTTTAGGGTGAATTCCTAGATTTCCTCAAGCCTCAATGAAAAGCAGAATTTTCTTTCCCTTTTTTCTCTTTCTCTTTCTCTCCTCTGGCCTCCTCTTCCCTCCCCAACCAAATGAACACTTTTTAACATTTTCCCTCCCCTTTTCCGAGAAAACGTCTGGCTGAAAACTCAAAAGCACTTATCAATATTATTATTATTATTATTATTATTATTATTATTATTATTATTATTATTATTATTATTATTATTATTATTATTTAAATAATAATTATATGATTATTTCCTAGAAACAAGTGCAAATACAGCAAAGGTTACGATAATTTTAAAAAGGGGGGGGACGTGGAAAAGCTCTTAAGCTTTTCCTTCTAGCTGAGTCCAACGTAGAGGTATTGATATTTAATTCTGCCCAAGGAAGATACCAGCATCACGCGGAAAAGAAGGGGGGGGAAAGAGAGAGCCGTCAGGGCTAGCTTGCTTTCCCCGTGGTCACAAAATGAAACCCGTGGTCACAAAATGAAACCCGGGCTCGGTCCACCCTTCCAGGGTACGTTTGCACCCACTCAACCGTCACGCAAGTACGCGAGAAACGCACGCACGGATGCACTCTAGACGCCTGCCTGCAAATATATCGAATTATGCGTGGCATTTCCACGCAGAGGCCCGCAGGACGTTGTTCCTTAAACGCGCGAAAGGCTGCGATATTTGTTAAAGGGGGGGGTGTTCATTCCTCCCTTTCTCCCCCCTCCCGCCCCGCCCCTCAAATCGGATTCTATACAACCGCAAAACGGGATTCAGTTGCGGGGTGAAACCATGAAAATCCTTACCCCACCACTCTTGCGATGGATTTACACAACGCTCCCCTTGGACGGAAAGGCGCACCGGTCCAGATAATACATCTCCCCTTCCCTCCTCTCCCGATCCAAGCTCCTTTGCGCCGCGAGACAGACCGATCCAGAGACAATTAAAAAGAAAAGAAAAGAAAGAAAAGAAAGAAAGAAAAAGGGGGAAGAGAATTCACACGTCCGCACCCCGCTTCAAACCCCCTCTTGGCTCACCTTCTTCTCCAACCAATTGGAAAGGAAGCGGAAGGCCCCACCGAGAAATTGCGAGCGATTCCCAAGGCCGGATCGGAGGATCCTGTCCTCCTCCTCCTCTTCTTCTTCTTCTCCTCCTCCAGCGATTCTCGGCTTCCAGCAAATAGCCCGAAGCTTCGTCCGGCGGCCGACGCGAGCAGCAAACAACCCGGGATTTACTTGCTCGTTCCTTTCGGGGAAAGGAAATCCTGGCGAGACCCCCACTCTCCCCCGTGGCCGGCCCCGCCGCAGGAAAATTTCAGCGAGTTTCCAGGCGAGGGTTTGCAAAGCTCACGCGCGCCTGCACCTATAGGATGGGGAGACGTCACGGCCCACGCAACTCTTTTCTCAAGCCGGAGGGCGACAAATCCCCCGGACCGGTTTCGCGTCGCCCCTGTTTTGCAACGGAGCCCCCCACCCCACAACCCGTTTTGTAGCCTTCTCCCCTCCCCTCCCCTGATCCACAGGGTGGGGGGAGGACGGGGGAAGAAGGGCGCAGATCGGGGCGCGCAGCAAAGCAACCGCCGGCCTGATTTTGGATTGGGGAGGGGGTGTAGGTGCGGCGAATTGAAGCTGATGGGGGGCTTGAAATGAAAGAAGGGGCGAGCGGTGTCCCGAAGGAAGGAGGCGCTTCCTTTTGGTGGTGGAAAATGATCCTGCTGCCCCCGCCGGGGAATTGAAGCCCGGGTCTCGGGGTGGCTCAGCCTGGCGGGAGGCGCCCCCGAATCTGTAAATTCCTTGTTTTAAGGACGCTCTTCTTTCCCCCGCTCCGCTCCGTCCTGTCCTGCAGCTCTCTTTGCTCAGGTCTGCAGTGGTGGAGTGCGTTTGGGTAAAGGCTGGCTTTGCACACGCACGCACATAACGAGAGAGAGAGACAGAGACAGAGACAGAGACAGAAAGAAAGAGAGAGAGAGAGACAGAGACAGAAAGAAAGAGAGAGAGAGAGAGAGAGACAGAGACAGAGACAGAGACAGAGACAGAGAAAGAAAGAGAGAGAGAGAGACAGAGACAGAAAGAAAGAGAGAGAGAGAGAGAGAGAGAGACAGAGAGACAGAGACAGAGACAGAGACAGAGACAGAGAAAGAAAGAGAGAGAGAGAGAGAGAGAGAGAGAGACAGAGACAGAGACAGAAAGAAAGAAAGAGAGAGAGAGACACAGAGAGAGAGAGAGAGAGAGAAAGATAGATAGATAGATAGATAGATAGATAGATAGATAGATAAAAGAGAAAGAAAGAGAGAGAGACAGAGACAGAGACAGAAAGAGAGAGACAGAGACAGAGACAGAGACAGACAGAGAGAGAGATAGATAGATAGATAGATAGATAGAAAGAAAGAAAGAAAAAAGAGAAGAAAGAAAGAAAGAAAGAAAGAAAGAAAGAAAGACCAGCCTAAAGAAACGGTGGCCCCAATAAATAGAAAAAAAAGAAAAAGAAAATGGAAAGGAGGGAAGGAGTGAGGGAGCAAAAAAAAAAGAGAGAGAACTAAACCAGGCAATGGAGCCCAGAAACCCAAGGCGAGGAGGAAGGAGGAGGACGATGTCTGATCGAGCTGGGAGGTGAGAATGGGGAGAGAAAGGAGGGGGGGGAATATATGGGGTGGGGGGAGGTAAGTTTCGCTGCTTTGCTTCGTGAAATTGAAATAAACCTTTTGGCTGGGTTCGCAGGACCCCCCCCCCTCCCGCTCCGCCCCCAACTCGCCACCCTTAATTACTAAAACCTAGGTGGTTAATTTGGGGGGAGGGGTCCTGGCCGAGCCCCCCAGATCTGTCCTCGTGCTCAGGTAGTGTTAATATTTCAATTTAAAAAGCTGGAAGAAGTGGGTGGGGGGAGAGAAATGTCTCCGGGCAACCAATCTAAAATAATTTTGTAAAAGGCAGGAAGAACTGCTGAAAAATGCTGACCTCTTTGGGGGACCCTCCGAGAATGAAGCCCCTCGCATCTGTCTGAAGATGGGGAATAACCTGAGAAAGAATCTCTCTCTCTCTCTCTCTCTCTCTCTCTCTCTCTCTCTCTCTCTCTCTCTCTCTCTCTCTCTCTCTCTCTCTCTCTCTCTATATATATATATATATATATATATATATATATATATATATATATATATATAAATGTATATTTCGCTGATAAAGAAATAAAGGGAGACTAGTATAGATCTATTTCAAGTTATTTGGCTCTCATATATATATGTATGTATGTATGTATGTATGTATGTATGTATGTATGTATTTCTCTTTAGCCAGGTTCTTCCTTCATAAACCAAGATTTTTATGCAGCCCTAGTTCAGTGAAATCGCAATCCACTAGTTTCTAGGCTTTTTTCAGGCAGCCAACAAGCACCCTGCTGCCATTAGTCTCCCAATGGGCAGCAGAGTGTTTGCTGGCTGCCAGAAAAAAAATAACCTAGGAACTAGTGGATTGTGATTTCACTGAATTAGGGCTGCATAAAAATCTTGGTTTATGTAGGAAGAACCTGGCTAAAGAGAAATACACATAAAGGCCTACGAAAAGAAAACAAATATATATATATTTATATATATATATGTCTTTTTCTTTTTCGTAGGCTTTTATGTGCATATTCTTTCTAGCCAGGTTTTACCTAAGTAAGCTAAGATGTTCCAGAGCCCTAGTTCTGTGAAATCTCATTCACAAGTTTCTGGGCTTTTTGTATCTTGCTGAAAAGCAACAACTTTTATATATATATACAATGTATATATACAATATATACAATGGGACCAAGGCCTAATATATATGTATATATTTATTGGAGGCCTCCAATAAATATATACATATATATTAGGCCTTGGTCCCATTGTGGTATCCATGGGAAGAATTCCCATCACGAGGCCTTTATTCGGTGCCCCCGCCTCCCACCCAACTTGGATAAAGAGAGAAGAATCAGGACAGAATCTCCCACCAATTAAGCAAGAATTCCCCCACTAAGATTTAAGGGATCATCATCACCTTCTATTTATTCTGGACTTTAAAAAAAAATAATAAAAATTAGGGGAACATCACTTTCACTTTCCTTAAAGTGAAGAGTAGTTCCAGCAATGATGGACTTGCGGTTAATCAGCGGGATGAGTTTTTTAAAAAATGCACTGTAAGGTGTTTGGTCTCTCTCTCTCTGTGTGTGTGTGTGTGTGTGTGTGAGTAAAATATCCATTAAAAAACAAAACAAAATCCATTGATTTCTTTTCACTGCCTTCAAGTGCTTTATTCTTGGCGATTGCTCAGATTTTGTAGCAGATTTTGTAGTTTTTCCATGTCGAGGGTTTATTTTTTATTTTTATTTAGAAGTGATTGGTTTCTTCCTCCTAAGGCTGAGAGAGAAGGACTAGCTCTGTGCCTAAGGCAAGACTAGAACTCCCCGTCTCCCAGTTTTTAACTTGGTGCCAAACTGATATAAAATACCCATAACATTCGGCTGACCTTCACCAAGTTGGAATTGTTTCTCTTCAAAAGTATTTAATTTTGGACGCCCCTCTCCCCAGTGGATTGGCAGAAGTGTTACTGCATAGGTGTGTATTGTGTAAGTGTGTATTGCCTCTATAAATGTTTGTGCTTATATATTTCAAACAATTCTCATATTCAATGGGAAATCATCCCAACTTTCTGTCTGTCTGTCTGTCTCTCTCCCTCCCTCTCCCCCTCTCTCATCTGTATGTATAGGGGTGCTTGTGTATGTGAGAGAGACACACAGTGAGAAATACTGAAAACTTTACAAGAAAGAATGAAGCTTCAGTCCAGATAAATATGCTCAGATGGAACGTATAGAATTTTTCCCCCCTAAATAACTATATCTTTTTTTTTAAATTTAAAGTGACCAACACAACACAACTCTCAACCCCAGCCTCCAAGATTCTTTACATTTAACTCTTCTTAAATTTAATTCTTCTTTACATTCTTTAAATTCTTTCTTTCTTTCTTTCTTTCTTTCTTTCTTTCTTTCTTTCTTTCTTTCTTTCTTTCTTTCTTTCTTTCTTTCTTTCTTTCTTTCTTGTTAGCGAAAAATAAATAAATAAAAATCTGCCAGGCCGGTGGTTAAGCTAAGCGGGGTTTAAGATGAACCCCGAACAACTGAAAATAACCACCGCCAAAGAAAATATACAAGATTTCCTCCTGCCCCTTCCCTCTACTTGTAGGCACACGACTTTTTGGAGTAAATAGATCTCAAAAGATTCCCAAAGGGAAAATGAAACCATTTAGAGAATACTTTTTCCCAGCTCCTTTCAGGACACAATTGCAAAGAAGATCGATTTCATTCAGGGTGGCTGAGCACCGGGTGGCATAGAAATTTGTTCAATAGCAAACTGATAAAGAGTTAGGTTAGTCTAGTGCAGTTTAAGGCACCAGGCTAGAAAGCAGGAGTCCTGAGTTCTAATTCTGCTATAGCCATGAAAGATAGCTGGATGGCGTTGGGCCAGTCATACTCTCTCTGTCTCTGTCTCTGTCTCTGTCTCTGTCTCTGTCTCTGTCTCTGTCTGTCTGTCTGTTTCTCTCTGTCTCTCTCTCTCTTTCTCTCTCTCTCTCTCTCTCTCTCTCTCTCTCTCTCTCTCTCTCTCTCTCTCTCTCTCTCATCCACCTTGCAGGATTGTTGTTATGGAGCAAATAGGAGGAGGAAGGTGTGTTAGATAAGTCTTCCATTTGAATTTTTCTAAAAAAAATATGTGATTAAAATAAAATAAAATAAAAATTATCTCCCCTCCTCTCTCTCCCTATTCCTCTTCCCCACCTCTCTCTCACACACACACTCCCATATGCACACAATCTCAATTCATCTCATAGGGGGTTTTGTGGGGAAAATAGGAGGAGGAAAGCATGTCAGATAAGTCTTCCATTTGAGTTTTTCTAAAAAAAGATGCGATTAAAATAAAATAAAATAAAAATTATCTCCCTCCCTCTCTTCCTCTCTCCCTCTCTCTCTCTCTCTCTCTCCCTCTCTCTCTCTCACACACACACACTCCCATATACACACTATCTCAATTCATCTCATAGGGGTTTTTGTGGAGAAAATAGGAGGAGGAAAGCACGTCAGATAAGTCTTCCGTTTGAGTTTTTCTAAAAAATATGCGATTAAAATAAAATAAAATAAAAATTATCTCCCTCCCTCCCTCTCTCTCTCCCTCTCCCTCTCTCTCAAACACACTCCCATATACACACTATCTCAATTCATCTCATAAGGGTTTTTGTGGGAAAAATAGGAGGAGGAACTTGTCTTGGATAACTCCGCTGCCTTGAATTGTTTATAAAAATAATAAAGGCAGAACATAAACAAGCAAGCAAACAAACAGTGGAGCTTTTATTACTCTGGGCCTCACTGTGTAAGGGGATCTTGATTCCTTCCCCTTTATTTTTTTTTTTTTTATCCCTCTCTTCTACTCCAATCACACCGTCTGCCCCCCCCCTTCGCATTGTCTCGTAAAGCCCCAATCTTATGCGTTAAATGAGTTTAAATTGGGTGTTTAAAGTTTTTGGGTTTTAATTTGGGCCAAAATTATTTAATAATTTTAATTACTTTTTGTTTGATGTCTGTATATTTTTGTGTTTTTGATAGGCTGTACACCTCCCTGAGTCCTTCGGCAGAAGGGCGGTATAGAGCCTGTAGTACAGTGGACTAAACACTGTTATTAACAACTGCTGCTTGCAATTACTGCAAATTCGAATCTCACCATGCTCCAGGTTGACTCGGCCTTCCATCCTTTCAAAGGTAGGTGAAATGAGGACCCAGATTGTGGGGGGAATAAGCTGACTTTGTATAAATATACAAAAGTATGAAGGCTATTGCTTAGCGCATTGTAAGCCGCCCTGAGTCTTCGGAGAAGGGCGGCATATAAATTTAAAAAAGCAAAAAGCAAGCAAAGCAAGAAATAAAATGATGATGATGATGATGATGCCCCTTTATGTATTCAATTCGAGGTAGCATTGCATTCCCCTCTCCTCCCCTTTTCCCAAAAAAAAGAAAGAAAGAAAGAAAAGGCCTTGAAGACATAGTCTGATCAGCGGCCCTGGGGTCCACGAATGAACGGAGATGGCACCCACCAAGTGGCTGCTCTGTTTGTGTTGTTGCCAACAGGGGATGGAGATGAGGAGGGAAATTGGGTTTTTTACGTGGTGAATTTTTAACATTGTAAGCTGCCCCGGGAGCTACCTGTGTGTGAGCTGAGCCAGCCGTGTGAATTTTGTTTCACAAATAGATAACACTCCTTGGAGATCACGGCCCTGCGTTGGTGCCACACACGTGTAGTAACTCTACCTTTTTATGATCCTGTAATCCCGAACATTATTAAAATATTAAATTCTGGTTGAAGTCCATCGGCTGTGGGTTAAATTGAGTGAGTTCAATTGAATGGCTTTTTCAAGAAGTTTGAACTTCAGATTAAGGAGGAATAAGGTTGGGTGGGTTGTCTTGTTTTATTAGTTTATTATTATTTTTTTTTATTAGTTTGATTTATATGCCACCCTTTTCTGGAGACTCAGGGCGGCTTACAATGCGTTAAGCAATAGCCTTCATACTTTTTGTATATACCTGCTTAGTAGGGCTTTCGCCCCCTCCCCAAGCGGTGTTCTTTTTTTTTATACAAAGTCAGCTTATTGCCCCCACAAACCGGGTCCTCATTTTACCTACCTTGAAAGGATGGAAGGCTGAATCAACCTTGAGCCTGGTGAAATTTGAACTCGCAGTAATTGCAGGCAGCTGGCAGCTAAATACTACTTTAACAGTAGTTTAGTCCACTGCACCACCAGGCTCCTTTTAATTGGATTTATAAAATTGAATGGCCAGATATAAGAAACAACTACAAACTTGGAAAATGACCTTCCTCCCTATTAAACGGCAGTAGGAGGGCAAGAAGTAATCTCACAAATTTGTGATCAGCAGCCCTATTTCATTTTTCTATGAAGTTGTTCCTGGCTGAGTAGAAGAACTGATAGATAGCAACAACTAGCAAATAACGCCAGAGTATCTTAATTTTTATTTGATCATCTGTCCCTATTTTTATTTTTTTTTTATTTTTTTTAAAGAGACTTCTTGAAATTGATGGGAATGTCAAGTAAGTGGGCCATCACATACTTGAAAATATCCATATATAAATAGATTGGTGAATTGTTTACTCCAGGCATAAATTCTGAGCATTGAAAGGAATTTTGAACCAACCTATTTTCAGTTTGATCTTGAACTCGGGATCCCAAGTGACTTCAAAACACTGAGAGAAATTTAAATAGAACTTAACCAAAATTTTATTCCGAAGCGTTTCATGTATCAAAGTTTCTTTGATGTAAAAGGAATGTAACTAGAGCTATCCAACATTTTATTTGATGTATTAGTTTATTGGCTGCTTCCTTCCTGTTCAAATAACTTCTTGAACGATAAAAACTGAATTATTGTTCGATCTCCAAAATAGCTGATAAATGTGAACGTTATCTGTAAATCAGGGGGGCAAATTGAGGAAAATTATTAGCTATACTGCATGACAATTGTTCTGCACATATTTGTACTCACCAACATATTTAAATTAAGAAAAGTTGCTTTTAAAAAGCCGGCGAGAAAGAAAGTGGTGTATTTTGAAGACGTTAAGATTCCCTCTTTTCATTCAAAAATATTGCTTTTCCTGGAAGCCTTTAATTAAAAACCAGCCTTTTTATAATACACATTTATATAAGTGCTTTTAGCAAGCTGCTTTTAAATTTAAATTAAATTTAAAGGTATCATTAAACTCAAGGCTTAACCAGAAATAGATTTAAATGTCATTAAAATAAAATAAAAAAAAATTGCTCCACCGTTCTAGAGCTCAAATAAATTTTCCTGAATTCCAAAGCAGAGTGAATTTTTTACAACTTTCTGAAAAAGAAGTGAGTGAAAACTTCCACTTTTAGCATTCTTTGGGGCAAAATATCCGAGTGGCAAATAAAAAGGCCCTTTAAAAAAAATCAGGGGCTCAAATAAGGGGATGGAAGGCCAAAATAAAAATCGGTCCAATAAAAAAAAATAAGGAATGATTTTGAAACGGTTTCCCCCCCCCTCTAAGTAACTGATTTAAACTACTTATTTTGACATGTTCTTCTCAGTATCCAATTCAATTCCAGGAGCAAGCCTCCAAAAATATACTTAGTTAAAATCAAACTTAGAATTTCTTAGCAATCGATTCAGAAGCTATCTGTATGAACTCAAGGGGACATGATTTCAAGAGGTGGTCAGATTGCCCATAGATTAGAGTTCCTTCTCAGCAATACGCATCCTATTCAAATCCAGGGAGAGTTAGCGTACAGAGAGACCCATTCAAAAGTGTGTGGGTGTGAGTGTGTTTGTGTGAGTTTTCTGCAGGGAGAGTTGTGTGGGCTTTCTTTGTTTACTGCTTGTTTATTAGAAACGAGGTCTAGATGCTCATTATTAAATAATGGGTCTCTTGCAGGGATCAAGCAGATAAACAGCTGAGAATCTGCACCCTTAGGAGGGGGCTTTCTCCAAATTTCACCAGCTGTTTGATGTCAGTGTTTGCTTTGAAGATTCTGGATTCTAGAAAACAAAGGTTCTTTCTTTCTTTCTTTCTTTCTTTCTTTCTTTCTTTCTTTCTTTCTTTCTTTTTTTCTTTCTTTCTTTCATTCTTTCTTTCTTTTTCTTTCTTTCTTTTCTTCTTTCTTTCCTTCCTTCCTTCCACCTCTTTCCTTTCCTTTCTTCCTTTCCTTCCCTTCCCTTCTCTCTCTCTCTTGCCCTCTCTCTTTCATTCTTTCCTTGTTTCCTTTCCTCCTTCCTTCCTTTCTTTCCCTTCCTTCCTTTCTCTCTCTCTCTTTCTCTCTCTCTGTCCCTTTCATTCTTTCCTTCTTTCCTTTCCTCCTTCCTTCCTTCCTTTCCTTTCCTTTCCTTCTTTCTTTCCTTCCTTCCCCCTCTTTCCTTTCCTTTCTTTCTTTCCTTCCTTCTTTTCTCTCTCTCTCTTGCCCTCTCTCTTTCATTCTTTCCTTGTTTCCTTTCCTCCTTCCTTCCTTTCTTTCCCTTCCTTCCTTCCTTCCTTTCTCTCTCTCTCTGACCCTTTCCTTCTTTCCTTTCCTCCTTTCCTCTTTCCTTCCTTCCTTCCTTCCTTCCTTCTTTCCTTCCTTCCTTCCCCTCTCTTTCTTATGTTTCCCTTCCCTTTCCTCCACAAAGTAATTTTAAAAATCCTTTAAAAAAAAAACCCCTTATTTTAATCCATAATAAAATATGGTGGGTGGGTGAGAATTCTCTGAGCCTCCCCCTTTTAAAACCATGTTCCCAAATCCCAGCGATTTCTCTATGTGTGTCTTATGTATACGGAATAAAAAAAAATACTTAATCCTGGTTCTTGGTTGATTCTTTTCTTTTTCTTAAGATTCCTACACATGCACACAACCACACAACCTATTCCTGCCCATTCATCTTTCATAACTGCCCATTCACCTTTCTCCATCCAAAGGCTGGGTGAAATAAAAAAAAATGCTCATAACCCCAAATTGTCCTGCCAACCTTTAGAAAGAGCTGCTTGTGCTCAACTGAAGAAAATTTAGAAGGACTGGGCATTTTTTTTGCTGAATTCTCCAAGGTTTTGCTTGCAGAGATGTGTAAACACAGGTCTGTCCTCATATACAATCCAGTATATGAATAAATATTTGTAATTCAAACCTCCATAACTGTCTGGTTTGGTTCTGCAACCCAACAAGACAGACACAGACTTCAACGGATAATTAGAACTGCAGAAAAAACAATGGCTGCCAACCTTCCATTGAGGACCTGTATACTGTAGGGGTCAAAAAGAGGGCTGGGAAAATATCTACAGACCCCTCGCATCCTGGACATAAACTGTTTCAACTCCTACCCTCAAATCGACACTATAGAGCACTGCACACCAGAACAACTAGACACAAGGACAGTTTTTCCCAAACGCCATCACTCTGCTAAACAAATAATTCCCTCAACACTGTCAAATAATTTACTAAGACTGTATTACTATTATTCTTCTCTTCCTTACTAATATCTATCTCTTCCCACTTATGACTATAACCATGTTGCTTGTGTCTTTCAATTATATTATTTTTATTTGTTTCCTACTACGATTTGATAGCTTATTAGTAATCTTGACTATCACTAAGTGTTGTATGTTTTCATTCTTGATGAATGTATTTTATTCTCCTTATGTACAGTGAGAGCATATGCACCAAAGACAAATTCCTTGTGTGTCCAATCACACTTGGCCAATAAAAGAATTCTATTCTATTCTATTTGGATTGCAGGATTCTCATTTACTCCTTGCCCCACTCCTCAGGTACTTCTCAAAAGCTCAGCTAAGTCCCTTAATGTTGAGACCCTGGAAAAGGTGCAGAGAAAAGGACCAAGGGCTCTGAAGACTAAACCGTAGGGTGAATGGTTGAGGGAACTAGGTATGTCTATCCTGTGGAAGAAAAGGATGGGGTGGTGGTGCTGATAGTTGTTTTCCAATACTTGAGGGGTTCTCGCGGAGAAAGGGAGGTCGACTTATTCTCCAAAGCACTTAGAAAACAGGAATAGAACTTTTATTTGGATACTCAAGGTAGATATTGACATCAGGGTGGAAGATCATTAAAGAGAGATCTGAGAAATGTTCTGATAGAACTATTAAGCCTGTCTCCTAGATTTATGAATGCTCCATCACAGGAGATTTAACGGACAACCATTGGAATACTTGGAATCCTGCATCCAGTTTTGGTCACCACAGTGTAAAAAAAGATGTGGAGACTCTAGAAAGAGTGCAGAGAAGAGCAGCAAAGATGATGAGGGGACTGGTGGCTAAAATATATGAAGAACGGTTGCAGGAACTGGATATGTCTAGTTTAATGAAGAGAAGGACCAGGGGTGACATGGTAGCGGTGTTTTAATATCTGAGGGGCTGCCCCAAAGAAGAGGGGGTCAACCTATTCTCCAAAGCACCTGAAGGCAGGACAAGGAAGCGATGGGTGGAAACTAATCAAGGAGAGAAGCAACTTAGAACTAAGGAGGAATTTCCTGATAGTTAGAACAATTCATCAGTGGAACAACTTGCCTCCAGAAGTTGTGAATGCTCCAACACTGGAAGTTTTTAAGAAGAGGTTGGATAACCATTTGTCTGAAGTGGTGTACGGTTTCTTCCCTAAGCAGGGGGTTGGACTAGAAGACCTCCAAAGTCCCTTCCAGCTCAATGATTCTACGACTCTAGAAACTGTCTGCTCCACTGCCTTCCAAAACCAAAAAAGTCTGGAGAAGGGAGACAATGTGGGAAGAGGAGAAGTTTTAGTTGATGGGAACTACCTGACTGGCTTGCTCCACAGGAAGGGCAGGTGTGTTTGTATGGAGGAGCCCAAGGGCTGAATTTAGTCCCCTAAGCTCTCTCTCTAGGGTTAGGATAAGAGCAGGAGAGAATTCCTCTGTGGGTCCTTTTAACTTCGTAGGCAGCCTTCTTTCTCCTGGTCTGGGTGCTTGGTCTCTCTCTTCGTTTTTGGATTTTTTTAAAATATTTTTTTAAAAAATTTTCTTTTAATACAAACATTCCATCCTTCTTTAAACAGTGTGTCATCTGGGCACAATTTTTGTGAGTGTAACAGTTAAAGCTCATCACCACAATTCATTATTGATATCTACTCTTATTTTAATCCTAATCCTTAATCTATCTATTATTATAATATTTCTCTTCTTAACTTATTTAACTTTATCATACATGACTTTCATATTTATTCTCGAACCATTGATAAAATCAATCCCATATATAATAATAATAATAATAATAATAATAATAATAATAATAATAATAATAATAATAATAATAATAATAATAATAATACAGATTCTTCCTCTCCTTTAACTGCAAGTGTTAATCTATTCATTTCTGCACATTCCAATATTTTCTTAATCATGTTTTTTTTTTTCATCTGCGGGGAATTTCTTCACCTTTCCAATTCTGTGCAAATACAATTCTAGCCCCACTCTCTCTCTCTGTGTCTGTTAATCCTTTAACTGCAAGTGTTAATCTATTCATTTCTGCACATTCCAATATTTTCTTAATCACGTTTTTTTTTTCATCTGCGGGGAATTTCTTCACCTTTCCAATTCTGTGCAAATACAATTCTAACCGCACTCTCTCTCTTTGTGTGTGTGTTAATCCTTTAACTGCAAGTGTTAATCTATTCATTTCTGCACATTCCAATATTTTCTTAATCACGTTTTTTTTTTCATCTGCGGGGAATCTCTTCACCTTTCCAATTCTGTGCAAATACAATTCTAGCCGCACTCTCTCTCTTGTGTGTGTGTGTGTGTGTGTGTGTGTGTGTGAAAGTAAAAGGGTTATCTCTCTTCGCTTTCCCTTTCACATGGTGAAAGAAACTTTGATGGACACCCTGTTTGGCCCTTGTAGATTAGCGATTAGTGTCTCCTCTCTTGGCGTCCCTATGGTCCATTAAGCAGTTTGATTAAAGAAGGGGTGTGCGCCAGGAGGGGAAGCGATTTTTATTTGGGGAAGGGGTTGATCTGTTTCCACTTGGTATCTGGATTGTTTAGAGTGGGGGAAGGAGAAAGGGGTTGAAAAGACAAAAAGAGGCCAGCTTTTGAGTTCCTACACAGCTCTTCCGCTGAAAAGTCAGTTGGGGAGGCAGCGTGCAGCGCAGTGGTGAAATCAAAATTTTTTTTTACTACTGGTTCTGTGGGCGTGGCTTGGTGGGCGTGGTGTGGCTTGGTGGGCGTGGCTTGTGGGCCCAGCATGGGAAGGATACTGCAAAATGCTAATGCCTCCTACTAAGGCAGCATTTAACATCCAGCTGCCTGCAATTACTGCGAGTTCAATTCTCACCAGGCTCAAGGTCGACTCAGCCTTCCATCCTTTCTAAGGTGGGTAAAATGAGGACCTGGTTTCTGGGGGCAATAAGCTGACTTCGTATAAATATACAAAAGGATGAAGGCTATTGCTTAGCGTATTGTAAGCCGCCCTGAGTCTCCAGAGAAGGGCGGCATATAAAAAAAAAAAAGTCCATTCCCACCCCACTCCAGCAGAAAAATACTGCAACATCCCCATTCCTTCCCCACTCCAGGGGAAGGATACTGCAAAATCTCCCTTCCCACCCCACTCTAGGGCCAGCCAGACGTCGCATTTGCCAGTTCTCCGAACTACTCAAAATTTCCGCTACCGGTTCTCCAGAACCTGTCAGAACCTGCTGGATTTCACTCCAGGTGCGGTGCAGAGTCCCGTTACTTCTTGTTCTGCCCTCAAGTGCTTTGGAGAAAAAGGTAGACCTTCTCTTCTCTGTGACTACTGGTAACTTTGGTTTGGATTTTCTCGATCCTACAACGAGATCCCTTAACTACAAACTTGGGAGCTTTCAAGAAGAGACTGAATTGCCATCTGTCAGAAATGCTTGACTGGGGGGGGGGGGGGGGGCTGGGGATGTCTTCAGTCTGGGCTGTGGGGTGTTGGGGTCGGGGTGGGGTGGGGTGAGGTTGGTTATCAGCCGATTTGGTTTCATGCTTTCCAGGGGCAGCGAAAACCTGATGATTAAACCAGGTTTATTGCATATTGCAAGCCAATTTCCCATCAGTAGCCATCTCTCTCTCTCCCTCTCTCTCTCTCCCTCTCTCTCCCTCCCTCACCCTCTCCTCCTCTCCCTCTTTCTCTCCCACCCCCTCCAGCCCTAATTTTGCCACAGCTGCAACGCTAGAAGTGATAAGTGAAAGTGGTATTTTTATAGGCCGATAACTCCAGCCTTATCTGGGCTGCTGGGTTTCCTCCTTCCCTTCCCCCACCTCCCCCTTCATTTTCTCCTAACCAAGATTCCCTGACTGGCCAGCCCCCCTGCACAAGCTACAACCGAGGGGCCCAGCCTGCCTTTCAACTATCTAATTTCAGGGGGAACATCTTGGTCAAGCTCTTCCCAGCCCAACCAAAGAATTTCTCTTTCAGAAGTCCTCACCCCAGCAAGCAGGTGCTGTGCTCACACGTACATTGGCCCTAACCTGCATCCATCACACCTTGGATTATCCTTGAGTTGGAAATCAACTTCGTTGCTCGTGGACCTTTTCACAGGCATTTATGTATGTTCCAAATATTAAGAAACAGGCTGGGTCCTTATTGTTCTAATCCAGAAGTGTTCAACCTTGGCAACTTTTAAGACTTGTGTACCAAACAAAGCAGACACAGGCTTCAACGGATAATTCGAAGTGCAGAAAAAACCATGGCTACCAACCTGCCTTCCATGGAGGATCTGTATACTGCAGGAGTCAAAAAGAGGGCTGGGAAAATATCTACAGACCCCTCGCATCCTGGACATCAACTGTTTCAACTCCTACCCTCAAAACAACACTATAGAGCATTGCACACCAGAACAACTAGACACAAGGACAGTTTTTTCCCCCAAACGCCATCACTCTGCTCAACAAATAATTCCCTCAACACTGTCAAATAATTTACTAAGACTGTATTACTATTATTGTTCTCTTCCTTACTAGTATCTATCTCTTCCCACTTATGACTATAACCATGTTGCTTGTAGCTTTCAATTATATTGTTTTTCTTTGTTTCCTACTACGATTTGATCGCTTATTAGTATCCTTGACTATCACTAAGTGTTGTATCTTTTTATTCTTGATGAATGTATTTTATTCTCCTTATCTACACTGAGAGCATAGGCACCTAAGACAAATTCCTTGTGTGTCCAATCACACTTGGCCAATAAAATAATTCTATTCTTTTTTTTTATATATAAAATAATTTTTATTGAGTATTTTACATTTTAAAACCAAACACACAATAGCAAAAGAAATCAAGAGACAAAAACAAAAACACACATACACCAGACGTTAAAATACAATACTAACAACAGATATATACAATTTTACAATTTTCTGCATCGAGTTTTGTCTTTACACTTAGCTTTTATCCTCCCGCTCCTTCTCTTTATTTTTAAATATTCATAATTAACTGTTTTGTTAGCAGGATCATTTTTTACATTAGTATCCAGTATGTTAATATTTAATTTCGCTTTATATTCTTATTTCTTAATTTGGTTTCTGTTTTCCAACCATGTATAAATCCTATTCCACACTTTATAATAATCTGAGTCTTCTCTTTCTTTGATCTCCATCGTTAATTTATCCATTTTGGCGCATTCTATTCTATATCCTATTCTTTAACTCCCGGAATTAACTCCCATGGCTGGGTAGCGGAATTCTAGGAGTTGAGGTCCACAGGTCTTAAAGTTGCCAAGGTTGGACATTCCTGTTTTAAACCATAATGTTGTCTAGGTTTGTGTGTGTGTGTGTCTAACATCCTTTCTGATCTGAGAAAGGGAACTGACTCCAGATGTTTTTTTAGGTCATAAAACATAAAATCACAAAGTTGGAAGCAACCTTGGAGGTCATCTAATCTATACTGTTCTGGACAAATGACTATCCAGACTCCAGTCTCTTCTTGAAAACCTTCAGTGATGGAGCACACCCACAAGTTCTGGAGGGAAGCCGGTCCACTGGTTAATTGTCCTCACTGTCAGGAAATTTCTCCTTAGTTCTAGTTGGATCCCTCTTTGATGATCTTCCAACCTTTACTTCTTCTCCTGCCCCCAGGTGCTTTGGAGAATAAGTCGATCTCATCTTCCTTTTAACTGCCCCTCAAGTACTGGAAGACTGCTATCATGTCACCCCTGGTCCTTCTCTTTGTTAGACTTGTTGCTGTAAGTTGCAAAGTCGTGTCCGACCCATCGCGACCCCATGGACAGCATTCCTCCAGGCCTTCCTGTCCTCTACCATCCTCTGGAGTCCATTTAAGCTCACGCGGACTGCTTCAGTGACTCCATCCAGCCACCTCGTTCTCTGCCGTCCCCTTCTTCTTTTCCCCTCCATGGTTCCCAGCATTAGGCTCTTCTCCGGTGAGTCCTTCCTTCTCATTAGGTGGCCAAAGTATCTGAGTTCCATCTTCAGGATCTGGCCTTCTAAAGAGCAGTCAGGGTTGATTTCCTCTAGGACTGACCGGTTGGATCGCCTTGCAGTCCAAGGGACTCGCAGGAGACTTCTCCAGCACCAGAGTTCAAAGGCCTCCATTCTTTGGTGCTCAGCCTTCTTTATGGTCCAACTTTCACAGCCATACATTGCAACTGGGAAAACCAGTTAGACTAGACATACCTAGTACCCTCAATCATTCATCATGCGCCTTGTGACTTCCTATGGCAGACAGACATCTTGAATCAATAGGCCTACAGAGATAGCTGGAAGAGCTTGAGCTGAAACCTGATTCAATCCACATTTTAATGTGGTTTGTAGGACTTAATTGGGCCCCATCAATCAGCCAGAGCTTTCAACCCTCATTTAGAACCCAAATAACATTTTTCAGGACAATACATGCATTTAATTCTCACTGCAGCATGTGGCTTCTGAACAGAAGCTACCCATATTTGTCATTCTCCATGGCAGTATATTTATAAAGTTAAACATATTAGGGAATTAAGAAAAAATACAAAGAAGGAAAACATTAAAATGGGAGAAAGAATAAGATACAAAGGAGAAAAGAGCAAAGGATTTTTAAGCATCATAGATCTTGATACACAATTAATTCATTGTACAAACCACTGCTGAACTCTGAAAACACAATACAGCAGAATAAAATATGAATATCCAGATTTGTGTCAAAAACAATGGTGAACAAAATATAAATCATAACATGAAATTATGAAACTCCCACAAAATTCTATCCAGGCTGTCCTAATTTAAAAAGCCTTTACAATAAAATATTAAGACTTTATGCTATGGGAAACCCAAACTTTGGATGGAATAAGAATGGAGATATTAACATTATAACCTTAAAACGGGATTCATTTCGGGTTGAATGCTGATCTTCTGAGGTGATCCAAATTCTCAACCCAAGTTGGGAAAGATCCAGTTTATCATCCTGGATGGGTTAGATTGGGAAACCTGGCCATGTTGAGAGCTACAGATGATAGATAAGAAAGAGGATAGATAGATAGATAGATAGATAGATAGATAGATAGATAGATAGATAATAATGATGATGATGATAATGATGATGATGATGATGATGATGATGATGATGATGATGGATGGATGGATGGATGGATGGATGGATGATGATGATGATGATGATGGATGGATGGATGGATGGATTGATAGATAGATATAGATGCATAGATGATAGATAGATAGAGATGCATAGATGATAGATAGACAGACAGACAAATTCCTTGCTTTTTTATCTTTATTTTCATTGAAAAGACAGCCAGAAAGAAAGACAATGGATTAGATAGATAGTTAGACAGACAGACAGAGATATAGATGATAGCTAGCAGATATAGATAGACAGACAGACAGCTTGTTTTTTTTTTATTTTCATTGAAATGACAGCCAGATTGACAGACAAAATGGATTAGATAGATAGGTATAAAGAGATAGTGTATACACACAAATACACATACACCTAAACACGCACACACATTGAGAGAGAGAGAGAGAGAAAGAGACAGCAAGAAAGAGAGAGAGAGAGAAAGGAAGAGAGAGAGAGGGAGGGAGGGAGAGAGAGGGGGGGTATGGTTAGCCTCTAGAAGCCAGAAACAGGATGCGGTTGCCCCAATGCTGTAACAGAAACCAGCATTCAGCTGTTAATTTCACAATGCAGCCATCCATCTGATGGCATGCTTTCCTCCAAACCAGCATGGAAGACTTGCGAAAGGAAGAAGAAGAAGAGGCAGAAATCAGAGCCCAAAAACTGTTAGGGCTTGGATCATATCAAGGCTTCCTTTCAACTGGCTGAAATGGAGGCGACTTTGGTCGCTGAGTTAAGGGAAAGGAAGCCCGACAAACTTTCAAAGAGAAGAGAAGAGAAGAGGAGGAGAAGGAAAAAGAGGAGAGAAGAGGAAGAGAAGAGAGGAGAAGGAGAAAGAGGAGAAAGAGAAGGAGAACGAGAAGGAGAGAGAGAGAGAAGAGAAGCAGAAAGTGGAGAAGGAAAAAGAGGTGAAGGAGAGAGAAAAAGAAAGAGAAGAAAGAGAAGAAAAGAAAGAGGAGAAAGAGAAAGCGTGAAGAAGATACGGAGAAGGAGAAGGAGAAGGAGAAGGAGAAGGAGAAGAAGAAAAGGAGAAAGAGAAGGAGAAGGAGAAGGAGAAGAAGAAGAAGAAAAGGAGAAAGAGAAGGAGAAGGAGAAGGAGAAGGAGAAGGAGAAAAAGAAAAGGAGAAAGAGAAGGAGAAGGAGAAGGAGAAGGAGAAGAAGAAGAAGAAGAAGAAGAAAAGGAGAAAGAGAAAGAGAAGGAGAAGGAGTAGGAGAAGAAGAAAAGGAGAAAGAGAAGAAGAAGGAGATGGAGAAGAAGAAAAGGAGAAAGAGAAAGAGAAGGAGAAGGAGTAGGAGTAGGAGAAGAAGAAAAGGAGAAAGAGAAAGAGAAGGAGAAGGAGAAGGAGAAGGAGAAAAGGAGAAAGAGAAGGAGAAGGAGAAGAAGAAAAGGAGAAAGAGAAAGAGAAAGAGAAGGAGAAGGAGAAGAAGAAAAGGAGAAAGAGAAGGGAACCAAGTAGTTCTGTGTTTATTTTGCTTCTTTTTCTAAAGCTCCCCACTACAAAGGAAGCCCTCCATTAAGATTCTGTTTTCTAAGGAATGATCAAAGCTGCGCGGAAGGCACATGACAAGGCAGACATAGATGTCTGCTTAATAGACTTCATTGGCTCCGCTTACTCCATCCTGCTCCTCGTGCGCTTTCGGTACCGGGGCGAGTGATGCTGAGATATGAGGAGCGCTCTTTCCCCCCCCCCAAAAAAAGCTGGTGCATCCAGGGGCACTCCACATCCCATCATCCACATCACCCTAGTGACTGAGAAGGTTGGGAGGTGTAGTACCAAGCAGCTAGAGGAGGTTTGAAGAAGTTTGACCTTGGCTGACCTCAACCTTCAACAACCTTGTTGAGTGAATCATGCGGTCATTAAGCGAATCCGGCTCCCCCCCCCCCAGTTTGGGCTCCGTGGTGGGCGTAAGTCGAAGACTGCCTGTATTGCATTGTGAAGTGCTTTTTGCTACTAACGGGTAAAAGTATTAGCACTGATTTATAAAGCCTTAGTAAAGTCGCACTTGGAATAGAATTTGGGTCATCACATTACAAAAAAAATAAATAAATAAATGTTGAGACTTTGGAAAGAGTGCAGAGAAGAGCAACTTCTTTAAAGTTTAAATCTTTAATCTTCTTTAAAGATTAAAGGCCTGGAGACTAAAACATACGAAGAAGAACGGTTGCAGGATTTGGGTCTGGCTAGTTTTGAGAAAAGGACTAGGAAGAGACAAGATAGCAGTCTCCCAATATTTGAGGGGCTGCCACAAAGAGGAGGGGGGGGGCAACCTATTTCCCAAAGCACTAGAAGACAAGAAACAACGGATGGAAACTAATCAAGGGGAGAAGCAACCTGGAATGAAGGAGAAACTTCCTAACAGTGAGGACAATTAACCAGTGGAACAGCTGGCCACCAGAAGTTGTGAGTGCTTCATCACGGGAGGTTTTTAAGAACAGACTGGACAGCCACTTGTCTGAAATCAAGAGCCTTGGTAGCACAGTGGTCTAAAGCACCCTGTTATTAACACAGCTGCCTGCAATTACTGCAGGTTCGAATCTCCCCAGGCTCAAGGTCGACTCAGCCTTCCATCCTTTCTAAGGTAGGTGAAATGAGGACCCAGTTTGTGGGGGCAATTTTTTTTTTTTTAAATTTGATTTATATGCCGCCCTTCTCCGGAGACCCAGGGCGGCTTACAATGTGCTCAGCAATAGCCTTCATCCTTTTGTATATTTATACAAAGTCAGCTTATTGCCCCCACAAACTGGGTCCTCAATTTACCTACCTTAGAAAGGATGGAAGGCTGTGTCAACCTTGAGCCTTGGCGAGATTCGAACCCTGCAGTAATTGCAGGCAGCTGGTCTTAATAACCAGCTTAATAACAGGGTGCCTTAAACCCCTGTACTACCAAGGCAATAAGCTGACTTTGTATGAATATACAAAAGGATGAAGGCTATTGCTTAGCGCATTGTAAGCCGCCCTGAGTCTCCGGAGAAGGGCGGCATATAAATCAAATTTAAAAAAAAAAAATCGTATAGGGTCTCCTGCTTAAGAAGGGGATTGGACTAGAAAAACTCCAAGATCCCTCCCGGCTCTATTCTGATTGATTGATTGATTAATAAATGATGTTCTTTGGGGGGAATATTGAGGTTTAATCCATTTTGTAATAGCATCTTCCCCCCCCCTTCTCCATCCTTGATTTCAAACCTCTCCTCCACCCCCACAATTCACCCCCCCTTCCTTTGTCTCCTCTCTCTTAACTTTCTTCTTGATGTTTTCCAAAAGCTGGCTTCACTCTTTGCCATGTTGGGAAGGGGGGCCCTGGGTCTTGCCCTCAATATCACAGTCACTTATGTAATGTTTTCCTTAGGACATGAATTATTCCCTTACAAGGGACAGGGCTCGCCAGCTGGACTATTATCTTCAAACTTTGCTGGGTCTGTGGGTTGGGGGGGGGGAAGGGCGTGGGTCCTGCTCAGCCCCCAGGAACCCAAACTAAAACCCCCAGATTAACTTCATCCGAAAGCCCTTGAAACCTTCTGGGGGAAAAAAAAAATAGACACGTTTGGGGAGTTTTATTCCAAGTGGGCGCGAGAAAATGATTTGCACAATGAGCAGCTTGCTGTGTAATCTGGGTTTATTTCATGTGAACTCCTGCAAAATTCCCTGCCAATTGTAAGGTACCAAAAGAGGAAGGATGCCCTCAGTTAAATTTCTTCTGAAGGTTTCTACCCATCCATGGGTAGAAAGACTGCCTACTACTAGGTACCGTTTGGATTATAAATCCCAGCAGCCTCAGCTCAGAATACAGAATGAAAAAGTTGGAAGGGACTTTAGAGGTCTTTTAGTCCAACCCCCTGCTCAGGCAGGAGACCATTTTGGACAAATGGCTGTTCCATCTCTTCTTAAAAACACCCTATGATGGAGCATCCATACTTTTGGGAGGCAAGCACATCCATCAATCTTTCCATCCATCCATCCATCCATCCATTCTAATTTTCCTTCCTTCCTACCTTCCATCCATCCATCATTTTTATTGTCCTTTCTTTCTTCAATTCTTCCTTCCTTTGCTCCCCTTGTCCCTCCCACCCTCCCTTCCCTCCTTCCTTTCGTTCCTTCCTTCCCTCTCATTGTCCTTCCTTCCTTCCTTCCTTCTAATTTTCCTTCCTACCTTCCACCCATCCATCACTTCTATTGTCCTTCCTTCCTTCCATTCTTCCTTCCTTCACTCCCCTTGCCCTTCCTCCCTCCCTCCCCTCCTTTCTTTCATTCCTTCCTTCTTTCCCTCTCATTGTCCTTCCTTCCTTCCTTCAATTATCCTCCCTTCTTTCCATCCATCACTCTTATTGTCCTTCTTTCCTTCCTTCCTTCCTTCCTTCCTTCCTTCATTCTAATTTTACTTCCTACCTTCCATCCACCCATCACTTCTATTGTCCTTCCTTCCTTCCATTCTTCTTTCGCTTCCCTTGCCCCTCCCTCCCTTCCCTCCTTTCTTTCTTTCTTTCTTTCTTTCTTTCTTTCTTTCTTTCTTTCTTTCCCTCTCATTGTCCTTCCTTCCTTCCTCCAATTATCCTCCCTTCTTTCCATCCATCACTCTTATTGTCCTTCTTTCCTTCCTTCCTTCCTTCCTTCATTCTTATTTTCCTATCCACCCATCAATTTTATTGTCCTTCCTTTTTTCCATTCTTCCTTCACTCCCCTTGTCCCTCCCTCCCTCCTTCCCTCCCTCCCTCCTTTCCACCCACTGTTCTTCCTTCTTTCCATCCATCCACTCTTATTATCCTTGCTACACCGTTCATCTCACCTAAGTGGCTCAGGTGGTTTACCATAAAAAGGTAAGGGCTGGTCTACCTTGGACTGTAAATGCTTGGGGCAGGTTGAACACAAGTTAAGAACCCGAATTTACACCTGTAAAATTACAGAGTTTACCTCCCCGGTAATCTTTCCGCCATCCCCTCCTCCTTTTAATTCCCAGGAAAATTCAAATTAATTCCCATCAAGGTACGTTTTTTTTCTCCGATCTCTTCACTTCTGGTCTGCTTCAATTCAAGTACAAATAAAGCAGCCAGTTCTGGAAGTAAAGGAAGCCCGGAATAAAAAGAAGAAGCTAATTTCGAATTGCAGCTCGCAAGGCAGCCGAATTGGCTTGTCAAAAGAACCGTGGCTGTTTCCCACCGACTCCGAACAACTCCGTGTCCTTCCGAAAGAAAGAAAGAAAGAAAGAAAGAAAGAAAGAAAGAAAGAAAGGAAGGAAGGAAGGAAGGAAGGAAGGAAGGAAGGAAGGAAGGAAGAAAGAAAGAAAGAAAGAAAGAAAGAAAGAAAGAAAGAAAGAAAGAAAGAAAGAAAGAAAGAAAGAAAGGAGTTTCAAGATTTCACGCGGGGTTCCCACGGCCGCCTAGCTGGGGCTAAAAACGAACCTAACCAGAATCGTACCAACACAGCACCCTATGATTTCAAGTGTTCGGCACAGCAGCACCTTATATGAAAAAAAAACAATACAGACGTTTTGTAGGAGTCGAGAGAGCAACGCAGGTTGTTGAATCTGTAACCCCGTCGACAGTATTCGGTCTTCCATCCGGGTTAAGCATCGGGCTAACCTAGCAATTCCGAAAGTGTTTGGCCCAATTGCGCCTTTTGCTGGGTGGGGAATTCGGAACGCTGAAACGCGACAACACAGGCAGGGAAAGGTAGGTTGGTTGGGGTGTGTGTGTGTGTGTGTGAGAGAGAGAGAGAGAGAGGGAGGGAGGGAGGGAAGGAGGGAGAGGGAGAGGGAGAGAGAGAGAGAGAGAGAGAGAGAGAGAGAGAGAGATATCTCGTGTGTATTTATCTACAGTATCCATCCATCCATCCATCCATCCATCCATTCTCTTATCTATCTATCCATCCACTCATCCATGCATTTATCCTGTCTGTCTGTCTGTCTGTCTGTCTGTCTGTCTGTCTGTCTGTCTGTCTGTCTATCTATCTATCTATCTATCTATCTATCTATCTATCTATCTCTCTATCTCTCTCTCTCTCTCTCTATCTATCTATCTATCTATCCGTCCATTCTCTCCCTCTTATCTATCTATCCATCCACTCATTCATGCATTTATCCCTATCTGTCTGTCCTGTCTATATCCATCCATCCATCCATCCATCCATCCATCCATCCATCCATTCTCTTATCTATCTATCCATCCACTCATCCATGCATTGATCCTATCTGTCTGTCTGTCTCTGTCTGTCTGTCTATCTATCTATCTATCTATCTATCTATCTATCTATCATCTATCTATCATCTATCTATCCATCCATCCATTCTCTCTCTTATCTATCTATCCATCTATCCATCCACTCATCCATGCATTTATCCATTCTATCTATCTATCTATCTATCTATCTATCTATCTATCTATCTATCTATCTGTCAGAATTCAGTATTGCAGGCTAATTCTGCCCACTTGCCAGCAGTTCGATCCTGACTGGCTCAACGTTGACTCAGCCTTCCATCCTTCCAAGGTGGATAAAGCAAGGGACGCAGATTGTTGGGGTTTGCAAGAGGCTGACTCTGTAAACCGCTTAGAGAGGGCTGTGAAGCCCTGTGAAGCGGTCTATAAGTCTAAGTGCTATTGCTATTAACCCCTTCAATTTGCCTCCCCCAAGGAAGATAAAACCTAGAAAACAAGGCTATAAAGGAGAGAGGGAGGATCTGCACCCACCACTGAAGATAGAGAGGGACCATAAAGCAACAAACCAGGAATCCCAACTTGAAGGCACCCCAACTCAAAATTGGGTTTGGGGATCTCCACATTTTGACCCAACTGGAAAGCCATTCATCTGATGGAGGATTAGATGATTTTGCAGAGACTTTTATGATATGCTTACAAACAGAATAGAATAGAATTTTTTATTGACCAAGTGTGATTGGACACACAAGGAATTTGTCTTGGTGCATACGCTCTCCCCGGAGTACATAAAAGAAAAGATACATTTGTCAAGAATCATAAGGTACAACACTTAATGATAGTCATAGGGTACAAATAAGCAATCAGGAAACAATATCAATATAAATCGTAAGGTTACAGTCATACAGTCATAAGTGGAAGGAAATGGGTGGTGGAAACCATGAGAAGATCAATAGTAATACAGTCTTAGTATTTAATTTGACAGTGTTGAGGGAATTATTTGTCTAGCAGAGGGATAGCGTTTGGAGAAAAACTCTCCTTGTGTCTAGTTGTTCTGGTGTGCAGTGCTCTATAGCCTCGTTTTGAGGGTAGGAGTTGAAACAGTTGATGTCCAGGATGCGAGGGGTCTGTAGATATTTTCCCAGCCCTCTTTTTGACTCCTGCAGTATAGAGGTCCTCCATGGAACAGGGTCCGTGTGTGGGTAGGGGACGGAAAACAGACGCATGGATGGATGGATGGCTAGCACCCCAATATCTGAAACGCTCGGAAGAGTTTTCAGATATCGGGGGTACCTCTTAAAGCCTTCCTATCCAACAGCGGGCAAGTGCTCTCTCTCAACAGCACCCAGCACGGGGGCGGGGGGGTGCATTTTGGCGCGGATCAGCTGCCAGGCGCATCCCCAGGTGTTGAGTTCCCAACTGTCGGGATTCCATCTCCAAAGCCCAGCGGACACCGAATTATCTCTCTCTCTCTCTCTCTCTCTCTCTCTCTCTCTCTCTCTCTCTCTCTCTCTCTCTCTCTCTCTCTCTCTCTCTCTCTCTCTCTCTCTCTCTCCCCTCCCTCCCTCCCTCCCTCTCTCTCCCTCTCTCTCCCAACAAGCCACTAGTCCTCAAGAGCAACTCACTCAACCAACCTTCCTTTCGTCCCATTGCTGTCAATCTCTCCTCCCTCCCCTCCCCTGCCCCCCCCCCGCTCCACAGGGCATTACCTGCAAGGCCAGGACTCCCAGGAGCCCAAAAGATCTCCCTTTCCCCACGGAGCACACCAGGACTCGACCGCCCACGGATAGCCACCACTTCGGCTCCCCTTTCCTTCCCAGCTGGACCGCCCGGCCTCCTAACGAGGGACTGACGGTTCCCAAGAAGCGTCCCTGATACGTTATCGTCCCAAACCTCCTTTGGAGCGCAACGGTCAGCCAGCGCTGAGCTCCCCCCGGCCTGCGGGAGCCGCCTTTGCAAAGCGGCTGGGAAACGTCGAGCGATTTCTGGCAAGGATCACTTCACACGACCGCCCGCATTCCACTTTCCCTCTTGCTCTGGGGGTCTTTTTACCACCCAATCTGAAGTTACACCTTCGCTTGGTTGCCACGAGCTGCT